>NC_039261.1:17824299-17828788 GCF_003368295.1 Carassius auratus | reverse complement strand
GGTTGGTACTGCTTCACTTGTTGCTATGGAAACGGAGGGTGAAGTGCAGTGCATTGTGGGATGCAGTATCTCACGCAGGTGCTCTGCTTGCACACTGTCATTCAGACAGAAGATACACATACAGTGCACAGTATATAGTGGTATATATAAGCTCCTCAATCTCCAGCCCTGGGCTCTCTGCTGCCTCCTGCTGCTGGTGCACTGCATCACACTCTGCTCTCACATCAAGAATAGAAAGCTAATCACATTCAAGGTCTGCTGGATAAACAAAATAAGCTATTTATAATTCACAACCCCACAGCACACTTGCACTCGCTACAATAAAACTTGTTTTCTGCTGCACAGGGTTCTTGAAACGCTACAAATATACATATATTTCACAATAGTTCCTTCAGATCAGTGTATTGGTTCATAAAAAGCACCAAAAATTAGAAAAACTCTTTGTTCATCATTATTTATATTATATTATATTATATATATATTATATATATTATATTATATTATATTATATATATTATATTTACAACTAGCAGAACAACTAGAAAAAAAAAAATACATAATTATATGTAATAATAAAATACATTAAATATATTATTACAAATTTATTTTAATAAAAAATATAACTTTTTCTTTTTTATTCTGTATTTTATTATTATATTTTATAATTAACATATTTTCATAAATAGCTGAACAATAGAAAAATATCAAAATATTTATTTATTTTTTATTTATTTTATTTTATTATTTTTTTTAAATAATATTTACAAATCCTTTTATTTACATACTTTTTAAATGAAAGATGAATAAGTAATAAAAATAAACTAAACAGTTTATATAATATCTTGTATATGCATTTTTAAATTAACCCCAAAACCACTTGCATTTATTAATTATTGTGTATAGAAATTATATATATTAAAACTATTTTTATTAAATAGATTCTCAAATAAAAAATGTTATCAAAATAATGAATAACTAAATCTAATATGTGCATTTTAATGTTTTTTTTAATCATTGTTTTTTTTTTTTATTTTTTTTTTTTTTAATATTAGCAGCAGAATTTTTTCTAAATCTTCTATACTTGTTTGTGAATCTATATGATTCCCTGTGATCTTTATCTTCTATTGTAAGAGAGTAAGGGCAGATAGTGCAGGTATACACCTCAACATGAGCAGAATAAGGGCTGAGAGCTCTGTCTCACACACGGCTCAAACTGGGGCCAGACTTTCTCTCTTCTCCATTCATCACAGCATCTTCTCCTCCTCCAGAACGCCGCGGAAGAAGAAGTGATTCGCAACGGCGCGGACTTCTAAACCAGTCAGGCACAATTGCACGAGATTGCAATTCACACACTCTCACATGCATGCAAACACACGCGACACACACACACACACACAACACACACATGGGGCAGGCAAATGTAGACATAAACGCACACACATACGCAAATGCACGCTCCTTCTGCACACAGAAGCATTAATAGTTTCACAGAGCTGAAGATAAAATTCAAATAACATGCAAATGAGGCGTGCGGCGCGAGGTGTGTGTGTGTGTGTGTGTGTGGGTGGCTGAAAGCGTCACTCCTGTAGTACTCAGGGGTTTCAATTGTGCTGAAGAGACGATCACGACCAGCACAACAATCACATCCACACTACAGAAATCACCAATACATAATCAAATAAAGACTTGATAGTACAAATACCAGTTTTGTATTAAATTTTGTATTAAATATAAAAAGTTGTTTTTGTATTAAATTTTCCCTTATTATTTTCTGCATTCATAATTAGTTTTAGTTTTACCTTTGTTTAAAAATTGTATTTTATTTTACTTTGTATGATGTGTTTATTTATATTTATTTCTTTAATTTAATTTAACTTTAATTTTTTTATTTGTAGATTAATTTGTAGTATGGAAACAAAATACATGAGGAAACAAATACATATAAAAATAATAAAAAAGAAATATTCAAATTAAAAAAATCATAATAAGGGAAAATAAAATACTTGTTTGAAATGTTTAATTCATTGTAGTCCTAAATTAATTTAGTCCTTCTTTATTAACTATTTTCTGTATTTATTATTTCCTATATTGGTTGTACTTATTTAATTTGCTATTTATTTGATACATGTGGGAATAAATATAAACATAAAAATAATTCAAACATAAATTATTAAATTAAAAAAATACATGCAATAATAGGAAAATAAATAAATGAATAATTTTTTAACCTTTATTAACCTTTTTTTTTTTTTACTTTTTTTTTTTTTTTTACTTAATATTTTAGACTGCCTTTCATTTACTTATGTATTTGTGATGCTGAAATAAATACTAGTGGCAATTAATAAATATAAAATAAATAAAAACATCAATATAAATATAATAAAAGCATAAAGAAAAAATCTAAAAAATACAGTTAAAATAAAGAATAAAGGAGGGAAAAATGAATACAAAAATTAATTCATTTATTAAATCATTTATTTATTTATTTATTTTATTTCTGCAGATTTCTGCACACACAAACAAGCACAAATACAGCAGAAACAAAATTCAGACTAATTTTATCATCTTTTACGTGTTGCATCATTTACTCTAATATAATAAAGGTCACTTTCACTACAGTGTCAATATCAAAGTGTTTCTGCAGCTTTCTTCTTGCAATAATTAGCCCTAACCAGTGTTTTTTGGTGACATGTATAAACTGAAGTGTTTGTGTTTTGCATGCATCGCAGTAGAAGGACACATTGTCTGTGTATGTTCTCCACTGCATCACCAGTCATTTATTTCTCTCATCACATTCAATGGAAACTCAGGCGAGTTATCATTTCTCTGGCTGTGATGGTATTGCATGAGTGTTTGGTTTGATCTCATCTAGTTGGCTTGTGCGTGAGGAACTGGTTTCTGCTTTAATACGCTCGGGTCTGTGAAGAGAGAGGCGCAGGCGAAGGGAATCTGGCTGATTGGGTCGAACAGCAAACCGTGTCACTTCCAATTCTGTCAGGGAGGAAAAAACTGCTGGCGTGGACGAGCAACGGCGTCCCATGTTCACCTTCCTGAAAATGACATCAGCTGTCGGTTCAGATTTAATCAGGCGGTTCACAACACAACAGCCCCAGAGCATTGCCTTCTCAATCTCATCGTCTGACCCGAGACACCTTCAACACAATCACATGCTTTAGTCTACACGCTCCAGTCCAGCAACAATGAGCTGCTGTATCTGGGTCGTGAACAACTGGAAAACATTGTTGTTTTTGTTTCATATGGACATGGACATTTTAGGAGACATGTGGGAGATATTTTTTAGGGGATTTGGAAATAGTGACCGCTTACTTAAACCACTAAATAAAAGAATTATCCATGTGTGACAGCACTATCCAGAAATACACTACAATCAAAACTGTGGGTTGCTTTGAGTCTCTCCTGCACACGAGGCTGCATTTATTTGATTAAAAATACGGTAAAATTGTGAAATATTATTGCAATCTAGACTAGCTGTATTCTGTTTGAATATCTCTTAAAATATAATTTATTTCTGTGATCAAAACTGTATTTTCAGCATCATTCCTCCAGTCTTCAGTGTCACATGATCTTCAGAAATCAGTATAATATGATGATTTGAAGCAATATTGAATGAAAACTCAATATTTTTGTATGAATTGTGCAGGATTCACAGATGAATAGAAAGTATCTGAGATAGAAATCTCTTGTAACATTATAAAATGTATTTACCGTCACTTTTGATCAAGTTCATCTATCCTTGATTAACAAAAGCATTCATTTAAAAAAAAAAAAAAAAATCATACCAATCCCACACTTTCTGAATGTTACATGACCAAAACATGATCAGCACAGATGACTGTGCATCTATAAGAAAAAGAAATACGGATCTAAAGCTCATATCCATGATGCTAAACACACACACACACAAAACAAACACACACATATTTCACGTCCTTCTTCCATGAAGATGATTTGTGGTTTAACAGGATTAACAGGGAAACCAAAGCCAAAGGTCACGAGAACAATCGCTTTCCTGCTGCATTCAAATCAAACAGACAGATGCATGAAAGAGAACCATGCAAACTACTGCACTGCTAGATGTGTGCATATACACTTATGCATTTAGCAGATGCTTTTATCCTAACAGTGCATACAGGCTATACTTTTTTTTATGACCAGTATTTGTGTTGCCTGGGAATTGAACCCATGACCTTCTGCACTGCTAACACAACGCTCTACCACCGAGCCACAGGAACACACATGAGATGCATGTCTGCACAGTACTCACGGGCTGACGACCCTGAACTGGACGTAAGGGACGAGCTGAAGCAGAAGACGGACGCCGTTCTGCCATTCCTCCTCGCTGCGAAATTCACAGCCCTGAGCGTCGCACTCCTCGAACGAGAACTGGTAATATGTGTTGGAGTCTTCAAACACCAGCCGCTGGTCGACTGAGGGGACGACAGAGAAGCATTTAAACACACCACACACA
>NC_039261.1:17729299-17819299 GCF_003368295.1 Carassius auratus | reverse complement strand
TAATAACAATGTATTATATAAATAAAAAATAATGCTAAGCAGAAAATGAAAAAGCTAATAAAAATTCCACATGCACATAGAATTTCCCAAAAAACTGAAATTAAATTGAAAACTTAAAATATAAAAATTAGAGATAAATTAAAAATATGAATAATACTATAAAAGCATTCAAAATATAAAAGGTATAACAGATTCGCATTTAATCTCATGGAAAATTACAATGAACATTTTAGAGCAAACTATATTTTCTGATGAAAATGAGATGTGAATATTAGCAAGGCCCTTTTAAATTGACATACTTGGTCTTGGATGAATTTGATGAGAAATATCTGAGTTTGTATCAAGATTTCTGACCTCTGATGGCAAACTTTGGTATCTTTTCATCCTGAGCACAGTTTGAAACATATCATCTTAAACTCTAGAGGAGAGGTGAGACCTCCACTGTCTTTAGCAGAAACACTTGAGATGAGTTATCAGTCTTTGATATGGACTGAAGTCAGTGCTGTTCAGAGTGGGGTGTTAGGTTGTGTTTCCTCACCTTGGGTTTGGGTGTGACACCTGTGCTGGGTCCTGGGATGGTGTCAGGTGACTGCTGCAATCACAAAGAGACAAACACAAGAGCACATGAACATCACAATCTTCAGAGACAGCTCAAATGTTCTGCAGGGGTCCTTAAGGGCCGGTTATAACGTGACCTTCACATGAAAAGCACTGCAGAAATGCGATTTTATGAGCTAATCCCATCTCGACAGTGACATTCTGCCATGTTTATGATGTGCTTTTGACATTTCGTCATACTCCTGGATATTTCCGGATAAGCAACACTTCCTTCATGTTTGGTTTTGACATTTCACACTGATACAGCATGCAAATCATGCCGCGAACACTGACTGCGCTTTGAAAGGGGAACGGGGTCAAACTTGTGCTGAGTATTTTGATATACTGTGGTACTAAATGACTTCCATATCTATATACCACACACACACACACAAAAGCATATTAATAAAACTACTAAAATAAACATTAGAAATTTAAAAAATAATAGAAAAGTTACTAAAACTAAAATTAAATATGTAAAAATAAACAACAGAAATATTTTTTGTTTAAAAAAACTAATAAAAATGACAAAACCATGTAAGACAATTACTAAAACTAAAATTTTAAATATGTAAAAAGTAAAGAAAATAAATATATTGAAAACGTATTAAAATGATAATACAATAACTAAAAAGAAAATGAAATATAAACAGTAAAAATTAAGAATATAAATATATTAAAAACTAATTAAAATTATAAAAGCACTTAATACAATAAAATGAAATTATGTACAGTATAAAAATAAAGAATATAAATATATTAAAACCAAGCATACATACTAAAAATAAAAATAAAAATACAAATAAACAATAGAAATTTTTACAAAAATTATAAAAATTCAAAAAGCACATCATGATTATATTAAAACTAAAAATTAAACAAAAAAAACTAAAATAAAAAAATGAAAACAAAAACGACACAACACAATTACTAAAACTATAGTTAAAAATATGTATAAAAAATTAATACTTAGTTAAATATTACAGAAATAAAACTAATCTAGGGAAGTACCATGGATTAACATCATCACTAACAAAACATTGGAGACAGACTCTGTGACATGAGGGACTTAATGACATTTCACTTCTACTTAATAATTCTCCGTCAGCATGACATAAGTTCATATTAAACAGCGCAGTCGTGCGATCGTGTCAGAGCAGCTCTCTAAAGAGACGCTCTGTTAGAAAGAAGGCTTGTTCGGTCTGATACAGACAAGCTCTCAGTGTCTGCCTTCACTTCCAGAGCTGCATCAGTGGACAGAACTGGAACGAAGACGCTGATCCTCATTAATATGATCAGAACTTCAGATGAAGATCAGATGGAGCGACCCACATTCACTCCTCACATGTGTCTCATTCTCTTACATCCAGTCCTGTGTCTCCATTGTCCTATTTTACAACAGCATAATAGAATATATAATGATGATTATTTCAGATTGCACAGTCGTTATTCTTCACCACATATGAATATTTTATTATTTAAGTAACCTGCATATAGTCATATTTGTTTATTGTGCAATCTGTCGCTTATTTCTGCACTCACATCTGTTGAGCAGAAAGATAAACATTAAAATATAAATAAATAAATAAAGGTTTTACAAGCTGATGTCATAAGAGAACATTTAAAGTTCCAAAACGAACATCCAATATGTGTCTAGAGATTATTAGCAATATGCGATAAATGTAAGATTAATGAGTCAAATCCGTTTAGATCAATTTTAAAGCCACTGAATGAGCACAATCCAATGAGTCTCCTGAATCAATACACCTCAAAAAGAATTAAAATCATGTCGCAAAGCCAGTATTACAGCAGGTTGGTGTTAGTAAAGTGAAGGAACAGCTCTTCTAAAGAAACATGATTCAAGGATTCAAACACTTCACAACGATGCATGCGCTTAACTTCAGCTTCGTTCAATTCAGCAGTTTCTATATCGAAACAAACCGCAAATTAATATTTCCAAACGGGTTTCGCAAACACTCAAATCAGAAAGATAAAAAAGGCTTACAACCAACACTACCATCCTGTTATCATGAGTATGATTAAAAACCTCTGAACTATAGAGATGAATTGTTTCGGCATGAATCCTGTCTGAAATCCCTGTGATGAAGGTGTCTGTGGTCTTCCGTGGGCCGACCGCATGCATCCATCCACAGACAGAGCTCTATCAGCAGCCGAATCTCTCCAGGGGCCGGGCGTGCGCTCGTGGGCTTTGTTTTGACTGGGCTCTGAAGACGGTGTGTGTATCAGATTTACTGTATTGATCTGGGAGCTGAACTCTACTGGAGCAGACAGGCCACAGATAAGCACATGCATGAGCTGGAAAAGGCTTTTTAGATAAAACATAAAAAAAAGCATTCCTGTCCTTCACGCACAGCTAAAATCTTTCACTGAAATCACCTCTCTCGTCATTCCTGGCTCATAAATCACAAAAAGATCCCGTTCTCTCAATGTCATTCGAACAGACCTTAAGCATTGAAGTACTGTGCATAACTCGTCCTGCACCGTTTGTGCAAGAGACATGAATGATTACAACACAATGTGAAGAGGTGTGCTGCTACTTCACTAAGGACTTGAGATTTTCATGTAATGACCGAGCAACTATACAGAACCAACTATCAGTGAGATGAAGAGATTCTGGTCACATCCTGGTTCCAAAGTGCAGAGAGTCTGTGTGTCATTATGTGTCAGAAATGGATTACTCTCAGATTAGAGCGCTAACACACACACACACACACACACACACACTCACGCACCTCTATCTTGCATGGCTTGTGGATAAATCTGTCGCTCTGGATGAGTGCACTGCAAGATGGAGACATCAAACAAGCCTTGTCTTTCTCGTTAAGATTTCATTACATCCACAGGCGCTCACACACACACACACACACACACACACACACACACACACACATCCACTTAGCAGCATGAGGACTGTGTCATTAAGTGCAGCTTCTCCATCAGAGAATTGCAGTGAACTCCGTTTGAGACGTCACATCAGCACACTCTTTCTGTGAAACGCTCTTCCAGAGACTCATCTGAGAATAATCCCGACGCTTTCACGGGAGAACCACGCTGCTCAGAGGTACCTCTTCTCATTTAGGAATCAGTGTTGTCTTTTAGACGTCTCTCCTAAAACAAGAGACCACATCTGAAATAGTGTAAGAGTGAAATTAATGTCAGAAATGACTAAAGTTTATATTGAGATCTTTTTCTTCAGGAGAAACATCTTAGAAAAATAATGTAATTGCTGTCTAGGAGAAACTATTTTCTTTCTTAGTTTGTCCTAAACAGCACAAAGGTCTCCTTTGAGCTCATGGATCTCATCGCATGGACAGAGAGCCCTGGACATGTTCTTAAAAATAAGAGATCTTCAATGGTTCTCTGCAGGGACTTCGGTTTGCGTTCTTATCTAGAACAAAACCAAATGTTCTCTTACAGCATTATATTACATTAAATCACTCTCATAAAGCATCAAAAGAATCTAAAAAGACTCTGTAAACTTTAATAATTTGTCTACTTAAAGGAATAGTTCACCCAAAAATGAAAGATGCGGATGAGTTCGTGTCTTCATTATATTTGGAGAAATGTAGCATCAGTGTCTCATCAATGGGTGCCGTCAGAATGAGAGTTCAAACATCACAATAAAAACATCACAATAATCCACAGTCCATCGGTTAATGTCTTGTGAAGTGAAAAGATGTGTGTTTGTCCATAATCCATAAAAACGCTTCTTCCAGTGAAAAAGTGGTCTGTTATGAATCACAAATGTGCTGAAATCAAACACCGTTTACAAGCTAAAACAGTCCAAAACAGCTCTAAATACAGTGTGTGGCTGGAGTTTGATGTGAGAGACAACAGGAGATGGACTTTTTCGCATTATTATGGATTCATATGTTTCTGTTTTGGGGTTACTTGTACTCTAAAATGTTCTCCTTTAGCATCAGCTGTTAATGCCATCGAGAAAGCTTGATTTCTTTCACTTGCAGCTGTGTTTTACACCAGCAGAACCTGGTAAACAGATGCTCCAGTAGTTGCAGTCATTGCAGCACACAAGGAAACAAATGTCACGATTGTAATATTTGTTTCTCATTTAGTACTAATGAGGCTTTCATTTTTTATTTCTCTAATCACCCCGGAGCGGATGAACTGCGTCCAATGAGCCTGAACCAAACATTCTGTTCGAAGCCGTGAGAAGCCTGAAGGTAAAAGACATCTCAAGCAACACATCAAAACTCTGAAGAACTAGGATCATTCTGGAAAGTCTACAGAAGTTACTGAATAAAACTCAGAGTTACAAAAGTCTTGATTGATCACTGTGGATTTCCTCTCATACTCACGATTAAACAGGAATTACACAACTGTGATGTATTCACCCCAACACTCACAAACCAGCAAAATAGATCACGTCTTCAAGCATCTGAAGCGCTGAATAGCTCCTCTGTCACATCACAAGTGTAGAAACAGAATATATATCAGCTCTTTCCATACAGTCCACAAACACCTACTGTGATGGTTCAACAGTTCAGTAATGGTATCAGACACCTAAAGATTACAGCATTAGAACACTGCTCACTTCAAAATACAAAGGTTCCAAATAGAACTCATGATGTCACACTGAGAATCTTTTAAATAAAAACAACCCCACTATGCAATATTCCGACAATACTGCATATTCTACACAGCTGCAGAACAATATTCATAAAACAAATAATCTATATATCAGCTATTCTGCAGCTCAGTTTCACAAAATTACTTCAAAAAAGTCTCCAAATCCCACAATATAAGGTATGCTTTACTTTGCACCCTAATTGACTCATTCAGGCTTTACAAATATCATTCTGCCATTACAAAATGTACTACTGTAACCAGTTACTGTCTGTTATTGTGATGATAAAAAAAATGTGGCCAATCGGGATGAGACGCTAATGTGAAAAAGAAATGACAGGAATATTCCCACAGCATCCCATAATAATTCATCATTTAACAGCAGCTACAAAACTGATGCATTGGTACTTTGGCTGAAACTATGGTTGCCATGGTTACTTGTATAAGGGTGCAATATTAAAAAGACTGGTAATCAAATCCAGCAAATATGAACCGCGGAACATTTTGTATTTTCATGATGGGGAGTTACAGCAGGTGTGCGTGTGTGTGTGTGTGTGAGAGAAAGATCATGTGTTTGTGTACCTGACTGTGTGTGTGTGTGTGTCTCTGTTGCCTTAGATACCACGACTGAAAAACATACGAGCCTGTCCTTCATAATCAATGTGATCTGGAATAACGCATGAACGCATTGACAGCACGCATCACTCGTAACGTGCGGGTGTTCGCGCGCATCCCCAGCGTTATAATCTCAGTGATGGTGGACATGGGTGGTGTACTGATCACGAAACACACAGTCTTCATCACACGCATACACTGGTAACTCACGCTCTTTTTGCGCAGGTTCAGTCCGTGCTTTAACAATCCGGGCAGATCTCGGATCTTCTGCTTGATCTGGACCTGGTCCCTGGCGGTTCTGTTCCATCTCCAGCTCGACAGGAGTCCGTCCTCCGCGGAGCAGGGGATGCTGTCGGATTCCTCCATCATCTTCCTCCTCCTCCTCTTCTTCCTCCACCTGCTCTTCACGCACACGGACAGCGGAGCGACATTCCGCCGCCGCTCGATGATCTCCAGCCGCCGCAATGAGAGACGAGACGAGACCTGCCGTACACTGCTGCTCCACCCAGCGATCACACACACACACACACACACACACACACACACACACACTCGCATAGAAACGCATTCAGCGCTCACACACACCTCCGCTGGCTAAATGTGACCCTGGAGCACAAAAACCAGTCATCAATTATGAATAAATCATCTCTCCATTGATGTATGGTTTGTTAGGAGGCAATATTTGTCTGAGATACAATTATTCGAAAATCTGGAATCTGAGGATGCAAAAAAATAAATACAAAATGAGAAAATTACTTTTAAAGTTGTCCAAATTAAGTTCTTAGCAATGCATTTACTTATAATAAAAAATAAGTTTGTATATATTTACAGTAGGAAATGTACAAAATATCTTCATGGAACATGATCTTTACTTATATCCTAATGATTTTGGCACATTAAAAAATCGATAATTTTGATCCACACACAATGTATTGTTGGCTATTGCTGCAAATACACTCGAGAGACTTTAAGACTGGTTAAAATGCTCCAGGGTCACATATGAGGACATTCAACAGCCTTCTATGAAATCTGCACCTAAAAAAAAAAGTGTAAATACAGTATTTAGCCATCAACATAAACTATTACATTCCCAGTGCTGTGATCACTCCACAATGATTGAAACAGAAATTGCTGATTCCAGAGAAACATTTTTAGCAACATAATCCATTACATTACACATTATAATCAGATTACTCTTATTTAACTCCCTTGATCTGACCTGACTCCTTCATCAAATGGATTCAAACATTTGTTGTAATTAACATGAAGTGCATTAAACATTGCATCTGACAGAGAACCAATGAACATGCAAATGTGATACTTGATTTTTTAAATATTTATTTTCAAATCTCAGGTGCACTTCAAGTCTGCCTAAATATATTTGATGAAAAATGTTCAGATGACGGATAGGTCTGTGAATCTGTGCATTTGAATGTGTTTGGAAAACTAAAGCATCCCAGACATATAGAAATGCTTAACCTACACAGATAATTCCAACAAAAACTGATTTTTCCAGCTGCTCCGGATCAATGAGATGCACAGAATAGTTTAACCTCTTACTGACCGGCTTCCTCTACACACAAGTGCACAATCAAGGAGAATTTTATTGCATTTGTCTCATTTCTGATAATTTTTTTAGATTTAAAGATAAAACCCAAAACAATTTCAGCAGAAAACATTATTTTATATGGAATTTATTATTATTCTTTTCAAAATGATATTGTATTTATTTAATTGATATATTTTATAAACTGTATTTCGGAATATATAAGTTGCGAGGATGATAATTCAATTACATTTATTCATATTAACAACACAGGTTAAAAAAGAACCCAAAACAATTTCAGCAGAAAATATTAGATAAAAATATAATTATTTTTACACACACGCGTACTTTGCTTATTTAAGGAGTAAAAATCCAGCCATATATTTTAAATGATTAGTGGATAGTTTTGCAGAAAATATAATTTCATAAGTAAAATAAAAGTATTTATATTATTTCTAAAAAGTAATATGAATATATATATATATTTATAATTTTTACTAATTAGGGAAAAAGTGTGTGTGTGTGTGTGTGTGCATGCGTATTTTAGAGTTTTTTACCTAATGAATAAAAATCTGGTCAAATCTAAATGATCAATGGATTTATTTTATACATGAATAAACATGAACTTTGCACCAAAACGCCAGTCCTGCTGCACACTGAAAGGGACCGATGACCCACATGTCTGAATAAATGAATCTGTGTGAAATCAGTATCACAGTTGGAGGTTGAATCAGTAGAACTGGTTTGGTCTTTGAGACGGGACGCTGTGTTAAAGCATTGGTCAGGCTGTTTGTCTCTTCAGACTGCTGTTGGTAATCCTTCATTCCATACGAGACACATCAAGTGTTTTCCAGCATCCTGTAATGAACTTATCACTCGATGTCTGTCAGTTACAAGGTCAGAAGCAGGTCTATTTGAACCCAGGTGGATGGACACAGATGCTTACAGATGCATGATGGGACAGAAACCGTGCCGCTCCTTCAGCCACACAGCAGAAATGTTCAGGATGCTTTTGGAATAAGCGAAGTGTTCATGATCCATGAGCTGATCTAAAGCAGAGGCCTGCTTCTCTCTGGTTAAAGAGGTCAAAAGTGAACGGTCGCGCTCGGCAAACCAGTATCTCCACATCTCTCATGAACGAAAAGCTGATGATCTGTCAAAATGAAAAATCACCTCTACACGGCTGAACGGAGCAGATGCATGGAGGAGGACACCAGCGCGTGTGTGTGTGTGTGTGTGTGTGCTCTAATTTCAGGTGTAACGCCGAGGTGTTGGATGACAGGAAGAACAGAGGGAAGCAGGTGTTCAGTCTCCAGGATCTGCAGAGAGAGAGAAACAGTGATTAACTGGATTCCACTGGACGCTCTGTGATCATCTGGAACACAAAGAATCATGATGGAGAGGGAATAAAAGCCCTCTGAGAATCTAAAAAAGAATTCTGGGGAAAAAAATTGGAAAAAGAAGCATTACCATTGGGATACGTGGAGGTTGAACTAGATCTTCAGCTTCATATCCAGGTCAAAAACCCTCCTCATGGTGTTCCCCCACAATCCACTGCAAACTTCAGATCTGACCAGGTTTGGAGTTAACTAAAACCCTTAAAAATGTACTAACAACTAAAATATATAAATACTAAGTATATGGACATAAAAATAAACTAATAAAAAATTACAAAGAAACAACAACAACTGAAACATTATCATTAAAATTAAAACTGAAAATCTAAAAATAAAAACTACAGCATAAAGACAAAACCAAACAATTACTAAAATTATATAATTAGAAATAACATTTTCAAAAAAGAAAAACTATAACAATAAAAAGACAAAGCAAAAATGTACAACTTTATAATTAAAATAAAAACTGAAATATAGAATATAGAATATATATTAAAAAAATATATGAATACTTAAATAAATAAATTAAAATATACAACAATAATAGAACAAAAACAATTACTAACATTTTATTAATAAAATAAAAACGATAATAAAAAGACAATATAAAAAAACTGTATCATCAAAATAAAAAACTGATAAAACATGACAGAAACCCAAATATAATAAAACTATCATTAAAATGAAAATCTAAAAACTATTTTTTTTTTTACTTTATGATATATATATATATATATATATATATATATATATATATATATATTAAAATATAGTTAATTAAAATACTAATTCATTGAATTAAATATGTGAAAAAATCTGAATATATCCATATTTTATTCATATAAAATATATCTTATCATAGAATAGTTTAAGCAGATTTTTTTTTTTTTTTATCCCATTAGGATTCTTTGGGAAACGATCAGATTTTTTTCCAATTCTGTTTGGTGCAGTTTGTTTGGTGCACATTAAACTTGTAAAATAAATGTTTGATAGCGTGTGCGCTCGTCTGATGATGGCTGTATTTGTGAAGGTTATCAGTGTCCCTCTGGGAGACGCGTCTGTGTGTTTTTCTGCGTCTGTTGTGATGTTCTGCTGCGATCAAACACTGACAGTCTATACTTAGAAAGGCTTATCATGATTAAAAATACTCTGTGAATGTTCAGCTAATCCCTGCATTGAAGTATTCACACACATGATCTGATGACAGCAGCTCAGAGCTGTGTGAAGTGTGTGACGCCGCAGGTCTGTCTAATGTGTTCGAGTCCCACGCTGTAAAACACCACCGAAAACTAATGCTAGTGCTAAGTTACCTTACCGTACGAATTAACAAACAGACCTAGAAAAGAACATTAGGTTAACATTTTATACTTGAATAGGGAAACATGTATATTTCAATGTGTAGAATAATTTAATCCATCATGTTGTCTTTTGTCTATGACATTCCTGATTTTGTTTTATTTGATTTTAATAAAACAATCATTAATTAAAGAAAACACATATGTAAATCAATCATTAGTTTAAGAATCCTATATTCAACACTGGAGAATGTTATTTTCTAACATTTCTCTTGAAATTGCATGACGAATTGCATTATTGTTCTTCAGGAAATTCTGAATGTGCTTATTTATAAATATTAAAAATATATATTTCATGAAGACACAGTGAAGACATTATGTTAACTCCCTATTTATAATGAAAAATTATATTATTGAATATAATACGCCACTTTGACTATAAAATATGTTTTTTCAGTTAAATTAATAATAAAAATGTACCATATACACTATATTTATCATACACATTTATCTTTTACATTTTATATATATATATATATATATATATATATATATATATATATATATATATATATATATATGTGTGTGTGTGTGTGTGTGTATCTAATATATATACCTAATATGATGTCCTTTTACAGTTAAAATGTATCTTATTGTAAATACATATTAATGATAAATTGACATTTAAAAACTGTAACTGTGAATCTAATATATGTATAATTGAATATAATGTATATAAACACACACACACAAACACACACACATATATATATATATATATAGTACACACATATACACACAGTTCTGTATCTAGTTGCCAATGTTTCAAAACAGAACTCGGAATATCTTTCGAAGATTTGATGTCACTAACCGTGCAAACTTTGGTAAATCCAGCGATGATTTCATTCCTGAAATATTTCATCCTTCGTAAACACATCTATTTCCAAACAGACCGGAGAAAAACCCGGGGAGCTTTCCTGGAGGCTGTGTAAAGTCGGTGAATCACTCTAGAGCTCACTAGATTGAGAAAGGGCTTGTGTTTCAGGTGTGGTCAGCGTGCGTCCCGTCTGATGCCGTGTCCACAGAAGAGCATCTGCATGTGAAAGTGAGAAAAGAGAGTGAAGAAAGTCTTTCCTCTTAACCCTTCTCCTCTCACACACAGACAGATCTTCAAACACAACCCTGATTAAATATTGAAGAACCCCCACGGCTCTCTATCAGAACACAACCTCCAAAAAAGAGAGAGGAGAGGAGGCTTGGTACCAACCCAAGGAGAAGTTCCTCTGTGAAACATTGCTATCAACCATGATTTTAGAGTTAGGCTTCAAGCCGATTTAACTGGTTTAAAGGGACACTTCACCCAAAAATGACTATTGCAAACTGTGCGTTTCTTTCTTCTGTTCAACACAAAGATATTTTGACTAATGTTGGTAACCAAACAGCTGCTGGAATCCACAGTAAATCAAGTTATACCATCAACTGATTGTTTTCATTTTTGGGAGAACCGTTCCTTTGAAGTTACTATTTTTGACAGAAATATTGTTCCAGGACCTATAAAAGGTCAATTCACTGCCATGCCTTACTTTACTATTTATTTTTTACAGTTTAGAGTTATATTTAAGTGTTTAAAGCATGTAAACTAAACTGGGAATTCCCGGAAATAAGAGTTTTACTGCCATCTTGTGGTTGCTTTACAGGACTTTTATAACGTCATGTTCAAACAGAGGATTCTATTGTGTGAAAATATCTTCTTTTATAAAACGTGATTTAAAATTCTCATTAAAAGACGTATTTTTGTATTTTTCTGGAAGTAACCATATTGTCGATCTTGTTGTAAATGTTTAGTTCATAAATCAAAATTTCTCAATACGTTATCTAGATTTGATGTCTTTCTTGCAGAAAGTTTGCTTATTGTTAAATCTCTTAAACGCATTGATAAGAAGAATAACAAGTTTATTTAGGCTTATGGTGATATTATACTTAAAGAATGATTTTCCTGGCCTTTTTGTATGTCAATGCAGTGCAATTTTGTCTTGTAAAAAAAAAAAGACTAATATATATATATATATATATATATATATATATATATATATATATATATATATATATATATATATATATACATACATATAGTCTTTTTTACAAGACAAGACAAAACAGAATATATATATATATATATATATATATATATATATATATATATATATATTTTTATATATATATATATTTATATATATATATTTATGTATAAAACTTTACAGAAGTCTGCTAAATATAATTAAAAGCATAATTCACGTTATACTTAATTGTACAGTTGTGTGACAAAGAAAGAAAGAAAGAAAGAAAGAAAGAAAGAAAGAAAGAAAGAAAGAAAGAAAGAAAGAAAGAGGGTTATTGTGGTAAATGTAATTTAAAGTCAATTACCCGAAAGCTGTTTCAAAAAGGGAGACTCCTCCAAAGTTCCTCTGTGGATGGATATGAGGGGAAACCACTAGCAGAAAATCTCCCTAAACTTGGCATAAAGATTTGGCAAAATTTTGGCACAAAATGTTTTTTTTTCCCAACGCTGGACTCCGATCTGACTCGCTAAATTAAATGTATACATCGACTTTTTATGCTAATTTTTGTGGCGCAATCGGCGGAGATTCGTCTAGCGGAGTCCAAACGGTCTTTTCGCGCCCAAAGTTATCTTGAATATCACCTTCAAGTCATCTAAAGTAAGTTTTACACAAAAACTATTACATTTCTCAGACCTACCTGTTAAAATGATAAGTAATGACTACCTGTTTTGTGGTGTAGTGTGCAGATACTGATCCCAACGGCAGGCGCTCAACGGTTGATCTGCTGTTGCTATGGTTACCACCTAGGCTGCCCGCGAAATCTTTTCTGGAACTAAGAAAAAATACGCGCGCTTTCTGTCAGACTTCAGTTGTTTACTCGCTTTCAAAACATTTCACAACAAAACATTTCACAACAATGAAACGTTCCTGAAGATGTAAAATCAAACGTTTTCATGAACATTTTAAGGCCAAACATTGACTGTTGGTTCCCTCAACTATTTTCAATTGTAAATAAAATAAATGCATACATTTAAATAAATAACCAATTTCTAACGTTTTATTATTAAACGTAGCCTAAGGAAAAGAAACCTTTACATTTTGTTCTCCAACAACAAATTAAACACATTTAAACTGCAAAAGTGCATTTTGAAGAGACAATTTTGATAAAATGTACACTATTTAAAAAAATATGGCACAATGAACTGTGGCCTAATAATATAAAGGAATTTTCCATATTGATTTTTATTTTGCATTCCATTGTGTTTTAGAGCTAAGGGAAATATCTGTAATGCGTCTTGGCAGGAAATGATCAGTGCACTTTCCATTTTTTAACTGTATGTTGCTAACAACTTGCCATATAGGCTATTACACGTCTGATTAATCAAGCATCTAATCTTGCATCCTTCCTAGCTATTTCTGCTGTAGATAATCATGAGTTCAACTATTTTTTCTACCCTGTGTCTTGAAGATGAAGCATGCTGCAATACATATCTGCAATCATAATTTCATGCACGTGTGAGTCACATTTATGACTCATCATGGATCAATTTTTGCGTGAGGATGCCGTTGTTAGCTCAAGCCGGAAAATCTAAAGTTGCTCCGTTCAAAAGTGTAATGATCTATCTTTGGAGCACTGGGGTCTGGTTCACTTTTTCCAACAGTACTGTTTTGTACTGCATTTGTACAGCATTGTACTCTTGGCTTCAGTTATGCCTACATTTGGGGTTGGCCATGATCGGCCAAAAAAAAAAAAAACATGTTCCGGAAACCAAAAAAGCTATAAAAGAAACCACCCACACTCACACTTCTGCTGGAAAAAAACCTTATCATAAATGTGAAAATATCTGTATCTGCACATCTGTAGTTTCTCAACATATTTCTGTGAAAACCATTTTGAGCTGACTCGGACAGGAGTAATATAAACCCAATAATCAAGTTTTACTCACTGGTCAAAATGAATCTTGTGTTTTAGATGCCATCATGTTAAAATACAGACAACTTGCATTTCCAAACCTCTAAAACCTTTATCTAAACCAGCAAAACCATTAACTTCACCACAAAGACAAACTTTGTAAACCAATTTGGTTATACCGATGAATGGCAACAAACCACCACTAAATAAAAGGTCACACTAAGCTGCTATATTTAACAGAACTTGAAAAATTGTGTAATAGCAAAACCAGAGTATCTAGATTTGTTCCAAGTTATTAGATTAGCATTCAGATCTAGCACTCCACTGGGTGCAAAAGAAGGTCATGATAAAGATATATGATGCACTGATAGGACTTCTTAGAAAAAGGACACACTTTCACCAGTTTATACATTAATGATCCAATTTTCGTGGAATAACTGCAAAGAAGCACATTTTATCTCATTAAAATCACAGATCACACCTCCAACGTGGATTCTGCTGAAGGCTGCTTCACCTCAGAGCTTCATGCTGTAGAAATTAACCATGAAATGGCAGAAGAAAGGTTACAAAACTCTTGCCTTTTCAAAATATAGGCATTGTTAGAATGCAACCTTATTGTACAGGAATTGGTAGCAATTACAATAACTAGTTTGCAAATATAGAAGTGCTGTACTTGGAAAAAGCTGTGCACTGAATATTTATCAGGTTTAGATATACATGTACAATGAATATTAGCTAATGAATTAATAGTAAAATAAATAATATTTGTTTTTATAAATGTGTAGTTTAACAATTCTTCCTACATCAGTGAGAATAAACAGCAAGTTACCATTGTGACAACCTGCCCTACTGTAAATAGCCATCTATATATATATATATATATATATATATATATATATATATATATATATATATATATAAATAAAAAAATAACATCAATAAAAATCAATAAAAGTTTCAAAACCTAAGGCTTGTATCAATCATTTTCACTGCATTTTAAGAGGGGAGAAAAATAAAAAGGTAAACATGCATTAATGAAAATGTAAATCTCCTCTTAAAAAAATATTTTTCACTCTTTTATACAATGAAAAATGCTTTGGTCTAAAAAGGATACATTTATAGTCCAAACTATACTATGCATGTCACCTTCTATTAATAATAATAATAATGGCAGAGATTAAAAAAAAAGATTTTTCACAGATTTCTAAAAATTTAAGAGCAGCATTGTTATTGTTTGCTAAAACGGTAATGTAAAAGTAAAAACTAAATATGTTTAAGAACCAAAATGAATTAAATGAAGTAATACATCTGAATTAAAAATAAAAACATATAGAAAAACTTTAACCTGAATTATATATATATATTAGAATAGCCCAAGAAAATATTCAGGCAAATATTCAGGACTGACCCAGAGATATTTTTATTCCAAAAAATTAGTGCATGTTTTTTTGTCCCTTTCGGCCAAAGCAAAACCTGAAAACTTCCACAACTGCTCAAAATAATATACACACACTTTATTATAATATCTCCTCAGCTTCATACACGAGTATTTCCCCTCCTGAAGGGAGGAGGAGGAAAAGGAGAAGGAGAAGGAAAAGTCTGAAACACATTACTTTCATTTCTTTTATTTGTAAAGCTCATGTATGTATAATGGATGCTTCCTTCTTAGAATTACAATAAAAGAAACTTTTAGAATCTGAAACCATATTTGAAGCAGTTTGCAAGATACATTATGAAAAATCTTTTTAAAGATGTGATATTTCACGTACGCTGGATGATATAAATGATAAACTTAGTACAATATCATGCATACAGCTGCAACTTTATGAGTTTAGAAATAAAAGTTTCTCTTTGAAAACAATCAGAGCTAGACTTGGAGATTATTAAAACGTTTCTTTTTTTTGTTTTGTTTTTTACCAATATCTATTCCAGAATTGCACACAATCAACATTGGAACCATTTCCCAAAATGTAGTTTGTGTGGAATTTTTACGATGTCTGTAAAGAGGAGAAAATACTGTATCGGGCAGATCAAGCTAACTGTTCGCGATGCCCAAATATAGGAAGTTAAATATGTTGGGGATTATATGAATGCATCTCTGAGAGGAACTGACCATCTTCAGAAATGTTTCAGTGGCATTTTCTTTTCCTCTTACCACCATATAATGCATATTAAAGAAGTGTTTATAAGCGCAGCTGCTTTGTTTACAGTGGTAAACGTTGTATCGCTGCTGTGCCATAAGCGCCACCTGCTGGCAGAGAATAAATATGCATTTTCATTCAGTCTGCTGTTTATGTTTTGTGCATATTATGTAGCATAATTTCACAAATCTAAAGTCAAACCATTCTGTTATCTGTAAAATCAAAAACAACTGCTCATGTATGTAGCACTATTCCCAAAAATAAAAGTCCATGTTGTACCCCAAAACTAAGGTACACCCTTAATATATAGGCATCTATACCCGTGAAAATAAATAAATAATGTGTGTCTTATTTCAAAAAGTGAAACGTTCATATATTGTAGATTCATTACACGAAAAGTAAAAAAACGTTAAACGTTTAACGTTAAATGTCTGAGTATTTCACAATCTGCTCAGTTACTGGGATTTTCACGCACAACCATTTCTAGGGTTCACAAAGAACGGTGTGAAAAGGGAAAAACATCCAGTATGCGGCAGTCCTGTGGGAGAAAATGCCTTGTTGATGCTAGAGGTCAGAGGAGAATGGGCCGACTGATTCAAGCTGATAGAAGAGCAACTTTGACTGAAATAACCACTCGTTACAACCGAGGTATGCAGCACAGCATTTGTGAAGCCACAACACGCACAACCTTGAGGCGGATGGGCAACAACAGCAGAAGACCCAACCGGGTATCACTCATCTCCACTACAAATAGGAGAAAGAGGCTATAATTTGCACAAGCTCACCAAAATTGGACAGTTGAAGACTGGAAAAATGTTGCCTGGTCTGATGCGTCTCAATTTCTGTTGAGACATTCAGATGGTAGAGTCAGAATTTGGTGTAAACAGAATGAGAACATGGATCCATCATGCCTTGTTACCACTGTGCAGACTGCTGGAGGTGGTGTAATAGTGTGGGGGATGTTTTCTTGGCACACTTTAGGCCCCTTAGTGGCAACTGGGCATCATTTAAATGCCACGGCCCACCTGAGCATTGTTTCTGACCATGTCCATCGCTTAATGACCACCATGTACCCATCCTCTGATGGCTACTTCCAGCAGGATAATGCACCATGTCACAAAGCTTGAATCATTTCAAATTGGTTTCTTGGACATGACAATGAGTTCACTGTACTAAAATGAGTTCACTGGCCCCCACAGTCAGTGTGTGTGTGTGTGTGTGTATACAGTCATAAATTGTATTTTGCAATGTTTGCTGCTTAAGAAGCTTAATCTACTTCTAGATTACTGTGTAGAGTGATCAGATTTATTTTAAATAACTGCTGAAAGCTTCATTGGAAAAAAAATCCTGACACAAAATTACCAGCTCACATTAATTGACTAATCATATATCAGCAGCACAAGTGAAAGTGTGAATGAGTAATGAATCACTCTCGTAATATCTAGATTGTAAGAGCAGACTGATTGTTATAAAATCAGGGAAGAAGTGCTTCTTGTTAGCAATGGTTACCTCCAAAGAAACACGTGCAGCCATCATGACTGCATCAAAATAGCATCACATGTGAGGACATCGCTACAAAGTACACTGCATCTGAAAGAACCATTTACCGGATCTTCAAGGAGAACTTCAAGGAGAGAAGAAGTCTTCAGGACGTCCCAGAGTATCCAGCTCCAGGACCGTCTAAGGAATCGTGAAAACTGAACCCTGCATGTGTAAAGAAGTCAGTGAAGGCTGGAGCTGGAAGTGTCTTAGTTTAGGAGTGAGCCGCTTGATTCAGTACGACCTCCAACAAGCAGCTCCTTCCCTGCGATCTTCTCCCAATCATCCTGCAACTTTAGTGCAACACAATGCTCTCGTCACACTGCAAAACACACCGAGTCTGGAAACACTGAAACAATGAATGACCGCCTGATCTAAACCTGACTGAAAGTCTCTGGGAAATCAAAGTTAAGGCTATGAAACCCAGTAGAGTCAGCGAACTATTGAAGAGAGCGAAAGAAGCGTCGGTCAAGATCACATTTATATTATTCATTGTTTTCTCCAATTAATCTCAATCATGGATGAATCTCAATGGGTTATTTTGACTTGGTTAAAAATAACAAAATAAATACACAAAAACATGATAACATCATGATAACAACATGATTTTTGAAAATTAATAACTGTTTCTAACTAACTATATATATATATATACACACACACACACAGAGAGAATATGTAAACTAAGTAAATTAAATTAAATCAGTGAAACAATAAGAGTATCAAAACCTAAATCAACTTGTGGCAGTTTTGAGGGGAAAAAGTCAAATAAAAAATCCTGAGTTTTGAGAGGGAAAAAGTACAATAAGAAAATAATTTTATGAAAATCTGAAATGGGGCATTTTTTCCTAAATGATGTAAATTTTGTAAAAAAAAGGCGGGTTGAGGGAAGTGGAAACTCTCTAGAGTGTATAAAAACACTTGAGACGCCTGGTTCAGAAGTCTCCCGAGGTTTCTTGAACACATCACACACAGACTTACCCAAACAGGATGTCGTCAGCTCAGAGTAAGTGCAAGTGTTTGAGCGACCGGATGCATCTCGTGTGCAGACTCAGCTCTTCACTCTCTCTCTCTCTCTCTCTCTCTCTGCAGACGCAGCACTCTTCCTGTCTGTCGCACTGGCAGCGTTCATCAGTCTGCTGGATGCAGTGCCTGTCTACAGCGGTCTGGCCGAACTCTCCGAAACATCTGGGGAAGAGCTTCAGGACGTGGATGGAAAGAGTCCTCTGAGCGACCGGCAGAAGTGGCATCTGATGGCCAGAGATCTGCACAGAGACGTCAAGATGCTGCGAGACCAGCAGGTGCGTCTCAACACACACTAATGTAAAGATGCTTCGTGTTTCTCAGACTAACTCTGAGCTCCTCCTGTATCTGCAGTTTAAGAGGGACTTCAGACAGACGGTGAACATGACTGCGTTTGAAGACGTGAGAGTCAAAACTCCTCTCCTCAGACCCTCAGACGGCTGTCTGTCCAGAAACTTCAGCACAGTAAGAACACACTTCTCTCAAATCACTGCGTTTAGGATTGATTCATGGCTCTTAGTTCAGTTAAAATAATGCATTCGTTCCCAAAGCTGAAGTTTACTCAAATTTTGAAACATTTGTATTGTCCCTGTAAATACTTTTGAACATTTTTTAATGCATTATGAAAAAAAACAAAAAACTTTTTAGCTTTTATAAACATTAACAAAGGTTAATGATGTAAAAAAAAAAAAAAATACTATAAATATTATATTAAATATTTATAATTGTATAAACTTGTATTTTTTGTTATTTATATATTTTAAATATGTTGAATGACATTATTATTACATTATATTTTATCTTATATGTTTTCGATGTTTCTATTATTACATTATAATATTAGTATATTTTATGGTTTTTATTTATGTTATTATATTTTGAAGATTTAAACTTATTATAACTATTAAAATAAATGAGTAGACGTGTCCAGATGTTTGGCTGCTACTCTATGCAAACTTAACTGCATTTCTAAAATATATATATATATATATATATATATATATATATATATATATATATATATATATATATCCTTTCCAAAAAAAAGGAAAAAAGTCCTTATCCTTCGACACACTTTCATGGCGATTCATAACTATTTAACGTTTTGGCAAATAGATATTAAAAGTTTCACTTATATCTCACTTCATACAATATAGATTGATTCAAAGCATCTTTACGTTAATAATAAAACAGCTTATTTATATGAATGTGTACAATCTCATTCGTACGATCCACCAAGAGACGAATTTATAGTAAATATTATAGTGTTTTTGAACAGTACTACAGTAAAGTGTGTAATGAATGCTCCAGCATACTCTAGTATTAACAAGTAAACTGAAATAAATGCTATTACTACAATAAACTATAGTTGTAGAACACTAACTCATTTGTTTATATTATGTTACCATATCAACTATAGAATTACCAAAACAAACTAATTCAAGTACTTTACTAGATGCTGTACATTTGATATCAGGTTGTTACGGTTACACAAATGTAACTTAGTTTAGCGCTGAACGAGATCTTTCATCCAGCACATGATGCAGGAAATGTTTTAATCTGATTTCCTCAAATACTGAAGTGTTACTAAACGCTCATACTTCTCGAATGTTTCAGGATTCGTGTCTGAGCCGCATTTACATCATCCTGACCTGGTATAAAGACAACTGGAGCTTCATCGAGAAGGAAAACCTGACCTCCAGCCTGGTGAACGACGTCAAACACGGGACCAAACGCCTGCTGGAGGCCATTAACAGCCAGGTAAACACACCTCAGCGGCTCCACACGCTCCAGATGACCTCACAGAGACACGCAGCTTCAAAATGACTGATAAAAGCATGGGTTTGAGAGAACAAGCATTGCATTTTTCGACAGATTATTAGCTTTCCAATTTGACTTATTAGGAGTTTTCATTTCAAGAGCATAAACATTCAAATATCTGCTAATTTATAGTTAAAATATTAAATAAAAAAATAAGTATATTAATATAAAACAAATTATGAAAATACAAATAAAAATATTGAATTACTGATTACATTTTTATAAAACATTAAAACAACATATATAGATAAACAACAAAAACTAAAGTCATATTTAAATAATTTACAGTAATGCATTTCATTAAGCTTTTCTTTCAGAGCATAAACATTACAATTTTAGGAAATATTTTACAAAAACTAAAGCACTTATTAATTTCAGGTTTCAACATTTATTAATATATTTTTAAAATTAAAGTCATATGTTAATATTTTCTATTGCATTATGAACTAATACAAATATTGCTTTTTTGTAACGTTTTAACAACATTAACAAAGATTGACACAGTTTAATATTAATAACTATATTTGTCATTTTTTTTATATATATATATATATATATATATATATATATATATATAACGTAATTATTAGTCATTTTATACTTAATCTTTATATTTTTATATTATTAACATTATTATATTATTATTTATACATTTTTTATGTATTTTTTAAAAAATATACATATTTTTATGTTAGTATGGAAGCCCGTTTCCGCCACAAAAAAACTAGTTAATTACAACTTTTTATCTCACAATTCAGATTTTTTTTACTCAGAAAACCAAATAACTTATTTGACAAATTCCGACTTCATATCCCGCAAATTCCGACTTCATATCCCGCAAATTCCGACTTCATATCCCGCAAATTCCGACTTCATATCCCGCAAATTCCGACTTCATATCCCGCAAATTCCGACTCCATATCCCATAATTCCGAATTCACATCTCGCAATTCCGACTTTATAACACTTTATAAACCACAATTGCGAGTTTATATAAACATTTCTGAAGAAAAAAATCGTATTTATAATTGTGAGATAAAAAGTCGCAATTACCTTGTTTTATTTTTTGTTTAGTTCCATATGTTAGCTATTGCATTAACAAATCAGACATTATTTATTCATTTTTTGCATTTTGAAGCTTGGTCAAAACAAATCTCATTCACTCACTGATAAATAGATGACACATGTAGATTATGGAGTAAAATCTAGAGTTATCTCGAGTTATTGCTGCAAATCCTGCCAATCTTAGCTCAACATCAGTTGTTCATGAGCAGTTTCTCTTAAGAGCACATCTGATGTTTGTTTGTTCCTGCAGCTTCAGATAGCAGACGGAGGAACGGATCAGATCTCCAGCGCTCCTCTCTCGGCCACATCCGCGTGGACACGGAAGACCACGGTGCATTCGATCCTGTTCAACTTCACCAGCGTGATGATCGACTCCTGCAGAGCCATCAGTTACATGAGCAAACGCAAAGCTGCGTATCGAGCCAAAGACACGAAGAGACCCGCAGACTGGAGCTCTGACAAGAACTAATTTATTCAACTAGTCTTTTTATTTATTGAACATCACAGAGAGTTCATTCAGAGCAGAATAATTTAATATTTATGGGTCTATAATTTTAACTTATTGAAGGTTGTGCACAATTGATATTTATAAATGCTATATTTATTTGCAAGTGTTTTCTATTTACTTCTCATTTGCACGCTATTGAAGATCAGTGCTGATGAATGCATTTATGAACTTGATTGATTTATTTAAAACCGGAATGTGACAACATGCTGACTGTTTACAATGATCTTCAAAGATTCAATAAAAAAAAACAAAAAAAAAACATTTTGTCTGTTTCTCAATGCAATGTTTCAGAAAGAGGAAGTCCAGAAAAGTCTTAAAATAACACAAAAGCGTTGTGTGGACGTGACAGTGAAGTATTTACACCCCAGCACACAGTTCAGATCAGTCTTCATTGAGTCTTGTAGTGCTCGTCAGGAGCGTCTTCATCCCCAAAGCAAACTGAAAGACAAAACAGATCATGCCGTGCTCATTCTGTGCTAAAACACTGAGTGATCGTCACAAAACTCACCTGAGGACTGTGGGTTCAGGCATCCCTGGATCGGCTCCCCGCTTGAATCCTGGGAGAGAAACAAATACATTAAAAAACGTTTTAAAATACATTTCTATTGATTAGTGGTCGACCGATACAAGGCCGATATATCGGCCGATATTTGGGATTTTTAAAATATCGGCATCGGTCAATATGTTTTTCTGCTTGGCCAATGTGTTCGAGACTTTTTTTTTAAATTGTAATTTACATGCGTGTATTTTATATATGTGTGTATATACAAATTTATAAATATATAATAATTAGTTGTAATAAGTAATAATTTACATAAAATGATATAATTAAAATGTGATTTCGAAATGCATAAAAACTGTATACATATATATATTAGGGCTGTCAAATGATTAACATTTTTAATCAAATTAATCAGAATTTTCAGTGGATTAATCACTATTTGCCACTACACCTGAATCCTAACCATTTTTTTTCTGAAATGCATACCAAAAGATAAATAACAGGACACAGATACATAATTTTCATGTATTGCTTCATCATGTGGTTCTTTTTTTCTGAATTTCAAAAGTTTAACATTTACTTAGATCAAATTTACCTGAGCACTATATCAAACCATGGCATTTAACTAAAGATAGTGTAAGAGTTTTAGGTGAACCAGTGGTTAAATATAGCCACATATCTATGAAATTATGGATAGAGAAACTCGAAAGAATGAACTCAGAAACACAAACATGCGCCACCATCACATAAGCAGCACTCTGGGCACTCTTGTTTTTGGGAGGTGTTCATTTGCTCTGCCACAATACTTTAGGATCGATATTTTCACGTTATGAAGGCTTCAGTAAAACCAAGTAAAAATGCATATGCTTTTCCAAACAGCTGTAATTTTCGCTGCATTGCATGTAGGCGTTCTGCGCATGCGCAGTGTGAAACACAGGACGCTATAACACAGTGATCCTCAAATCTGGCTCGCGAGATCCACTTTCCTGCGAAGTTTAGCTCTAACCCTAATCAAACACGCATGAGTTTGCTAAACAGTGTCTTTAGGATCATTAGTAAATCACAGGCAGGTGTGTTTAATTGGAGTCTGCGCTAAACTCTGAAGGAAACTCGCGAGCCAGATTTGAGGATCACTGGAAGAAGAAGAAGAAGAAGCTCCAGCGTATCAACTACCAAAGTCATCTCTGTTTATCGAGCTTGGCATGAATGTATTTGAGAGTAACTGGGGTAAAACCTTAAGCTTCTTCGGTGTTTTCGTCGCGGCGCTCGCCGCTGTTTTTTACTATCTTGAGAATTCAGAGATCGACAAGACTTTCCTGACCTGAATAATTTGTCACACTGCGCATGCGTGAAATGCGTTAAAAAATTTGACGTAATTAACGACAAACAACTAATTAACGCCGTTAACGCGCAATTTTTGACAGCCCTAATATATATATATATATATATATATATATATATATATATATATATATATATACACACACTTAAAATGTATAGAATACATTTATAACGACATTTTTATATTTGATTTAGCAATTCTACATATACTTTAGATTTCTATTTTTAGTAAATGTGTATTATATACAGTTTTTCCCCATTGCTTTTGTGCTTTCTGTAATCCCCTTAATTCTCAATGGTTTTCCTCATTACTATAACACTAAATTTTCTCATTTAAACCAGCACTTGAGCAAACCAAGAAACACTACTGAATCAACACAATCTAATGTTGTGTTTTATTGTTTGAGCACTACAGTAAAAACTATTCTGCATTAGCAAAACAATGAGGATTTGGGAGAAAATGTGTTCAGTTGGCATTAATAATGTCAATGCAAAAAAAAAAAAAAATACAAATCCCTTTTTTAAAGCACTTTAATATTTGTGTGTTCTTGACAGCTTTTGTGAGATCCACTACACAACAGAGCAGGGGGCAGTCAATATAATGCTGAGAAGTACATAACACACCATGATAATAACAAATGACCCTTCATCAGCCAATCCCACTCATCTGAGGGTTTCTCTCACACAGATGTCCTAACGCAGAGCAGTATATGATGACTGATGCTGTAGTCACTTATTGCATCAGTGTGTGTGGATGAAAGCACTCTCACTCTCTCTTTAGCAAGCCTGGACTCCTGAGTTTCTTTAGTCACTGGTCGGACTGGCATCATGAAACTTCCTCAGATCCGGAGTACAGACTCAGAAAGTCCTGTGTTGCAGCGCGTGCGCAGGCTGTGCTTCCTGTTTTCACCCGATATTGACTGACTAACACACAAGGGCCTCATCTGAGCGAGATCTCGAAGAATGCAGACGTCAGAGCTGATTCATCTGCACTTTATTGATTGAGCAACACACTCGGAGGAAAGACAGACAGACGCACACACTGTCCTCTTCTGCTTCTCATATTCAATAGTACACAAATCACAGACTCCACTGTGAGGCCTAAAGAAACCGTGTGTACATACAAGAGATGATCAGATGTGAAAAAGACAGAGCTCAGGCTGGTTTATTTGTTGCTTCTTGGTTCAATTAGATTTTTAAAATAATCTTATAGTGTAATTATGTTCCACATTTATATACATTTATTACATTTTTATATATTATATCCATATAATGTTATAATAGCTGTATTTTACGGAACATTTACATTATATTTCATCTGTTAAATAGTTTAAGTCATTAACCATGAATTTTTATATATATATATATATATATATATATATATATATATATATATATATTAATATTACTAATATATATATATATATATATTAGGGGTGTGACGGTTCGTATATAACCGTGAGACCGACGGTTATAGTTGAACACCGTCATTAGAACTTTATAACCGCCAAAACCGTGTCATTAAAATATTTTTTACCAAAATTTTTTATCAAAAATTATTTTCATTTTTTAGATAGGATCATAAGATGCGCAATATATCGGGAGACATGGTTTTTACCACTTAATGAAGTTTTGTAAATCGTCAGACATATTTACCACTTCATTAAATTTTGCTTTGTAGAAAACCTTTCTTAAAAACGAATTTCGTTTTGTACAAATTTTATCTTAATTTTAATACATTTTTCATCAACCAATTGCATGTATTTTAATAAATAAAAAGCAAGTAAAGCAGACAATGATAACCATGACATGGAAGCACCAGCGCGCCGCGTTCACTTGCACTGCACTGTGACCTAGAGCATATCTCATCGTAAATGAAACTCAGCGTAGGCCTATGCCTCATACTTTAGCATTAAATATCTTTGCTGCATCCTTTCTAGAACAGACAATGGCTTTTTTTTTGCGGCTCGCATCAGCAAAGCATTGCATCGCCATAGACCGCAAAACAAGCAGTGGATGGCGGGCGGGTGCGGCTTTGAAATTTGCTCTATGATTTCCATGAAGCAAAAAACAAGGACGGAATCTCGAAATCCAGTCATGAAAATGAAACTTGCATTTTAATATGGACAGTCATGGAATTTGCCAAAGTTAGCATAAAATAATCAAATCAAATCTCCATATGGACCAGTATCTGTAAATGTTAAGCCGCAAAAGTTGTTTAAAATATAAATCCGTGTTCTGCGCGTCTCTGTGTGAATTAATGAATGGCAGAGATGTGCAGGTTTGTTTACTACATAGACTGAAGCACATGACGCTTGCATTAATTTCAGCATCTGAGCTTCAGAGTTCTCTCTCCTTCAAGCGATCTGAACTTTTCAGCTCATCTCAATGGACACACAGCGCACCTGTATTTGACACTCTGTAAACTCTTTGTGAATGCGCATGACTCACCGTCACTTTACTGATAGTGCTGTTTCTCACACATGCAAAGAGAGAGAGAGCGAGAGTCTTACCACGCTTAAACAACACGCTATATGTAAACTATTCTTTGTTGTCTTCTCCTGTCAAAATAATGGATTTAATTTAGAATTATTCATATTCATTTTCGAACAAGCAGAAGACATACCAGTTTCTCCGGTAGTGGGCGGAGCTAATGGGCAAATGGCAATGGCTTTTTTTTGCGGCTCGCATCAGCAAAGCATTGCATCGCCATAGACCCCAAAACAATCAGCGGATGGCGGGCGGGTGCGGATTTGAAATTTGATCAAAAAACGTTGGCGCGGATGATGAGTTTTGTGACAGATCTCCTTAATAAACGGAGGTCTGAAATGTCTGCCCCTTTACCGATCAGAGCGCGCGCTGACACGGAGTTAACCCGCTATCTCCAAGAACAACCAATTGACTTGGACCCCCCCCCCCCCGACGGTTATGTTATGAACCGTCACATTTGACTCACATCATAACCGTCATCACCAATTCTGAAACCGGCACACCCCTAATATATATATATATATATATATATATATATATATATATATATATATATATATATATAAATAATACAAAACAACATATATATTTTTTTAACACTTATATATATATATGTCTAAGAAATAATAATAAAAATTATATATATATATATATATATATATATATATATATAGTAGCTTTGTATAATATATTTACATTATTTTACAATAATTGAGTGTGTATATATATATATATATATATATATTATATATTATTATTAATATATATTACTAATATATCTATATATATATATATATATATATATATATATATATATATATATATATAAACTTTAATTTCTTTATATTTATTTTACATTTATTTTTCATATTTATTAAATGTTTATGGTAGCCTTGTATTTTATATATATTTACATATATACAATTAAATATTTGTCTGTCTTTTAAATCATTTGTTCTTATAATTTGTTTTACGTCATAACATTTTTTTTTTGTAGTAGCTATATAAGTAAATCTACGATTATTATATTCTGCACTATATTTTAATAATAGTCTGTGTTTTCCGCTGTCGTCGTCCTCCAGAAATGCTAATGTTTCGACTCATGGGGCTTTTCTGCGTAACAGACAAACAAAAAGCTACAACTTCCTTCTGCATCTCATTTGTCTCTAATCGTTTCCCATCAGGCCAAAAATACAGAGGCAGGCAAATTCCTGCGGCTCCTGAAGCCTCAAGAACATTTCCTCATTCACATTAAACACTGATGACGCCGCAGGAGCACGACCTCTGACCCCAAAGAGCAGCACTGACTACAGACAGCATCATCAAGAGGACGGAGCATCACAGAGACAGGAAGTGATGCGCTGCAGACACCGAACGACCGCACACACGCAACAAACACCACTCAACATTAGCATCAGAAATGATGCATGATCCCAAACACCCTTCATCCTGACGGACCGTCCTGCAGTGACCAGAAATCCTGCATTACCAGTAACTAACTATAACAGAGTTTAATCACATCGGATGTGAGCATGAGATAAACTCAAACAAGCACTTCTCTAGAGATCAAGCTGCTGTTAACTGAGATAATGCCAATAGCACACAGAGTCAGACACCCGATAAAACACAGGAAATGGTAACTCAGACTTTTCACCTCGCAATTCTGACGTTTTTCTCACAATTGCAAGTCAGAACTGTGTGGTATAGGCCTAAACTCACATTTCTGAGAAATAACGTAAAAATTGCGAGATATGAACTCGACTTTCTTGCAATTTCGACTAACACCGAGTAGGCCTGAAAAACTAAATTCTAATTCTGTACTTAAATATTATCAATTATATTTAAATTTAAAATGCATAATTACATGCCTTTCTAAAAATTTCTCTTTTGTGTGAAATGCGAGTGAAACTGTTATAGAGGTCCCTCTAGAAAATGCGTGAAATATGTGTTATGTGTGAAGAGCTTGGTTTCAGTTTTGATGTTAACAACATCATCTCCGCATTGAGGTTATCTTTTCCTGCAATATTTGAAAGAAATCCGAATTGTGTGAAAAAAGTCACAATAACTATCGCTATAAACTCGCAATTCTGCAAAAAAATCCAGCATTGATAGTTTATCTCCCACAATTTCTCCCCTTTATTTATAGAATTGTGAAATAAACACTCTCAATTAATTACCTCTTTTTATTTTTTATTCAATGGCAGAAATGGGTTTCCATTGTATCTTAAAGTAGTATTCACAGAAAACAAACAAACAAAAAACGATGGGGAAAAAAAATCTGCTGATATGTTTATCTACAAATGCTGATCATCTCAAAATTAGCAAATGTAATATATTATATAAAAATATAATGCTATTGATTGGATTAGCAGTATTTGTCTTTCTTCTGTTGAACACACACACACACACACACACACACAAATATATCTGGAAGAATGTTGGCAACCAAACAGTTGCCGGTACCCATTGACTTCCATAGTGATTTCCCATAGAATGGAAGTCAATGGGTACCATCAGCTGACTGCTCAAACTCTCTTTAATCTGGGTTCAGGGATCAGTGTTAGTCTTCAGTGTCACATGATCTTCTGAAATCAGTATAATATGATGATTTGCTGCTCCAGAAACATTTCTGATTATTATCAATGTTGAAAACAGTTGTGCTGCACAATATTTTTGTGTGCATGTATATACATTTATTTACACACGTACTTAGGGCTAATCTCTCGTTTGACTTCACTACCTCTAAATAACGATCACTGATAATGATGTTCGACTTATTAAACACTAAATATGTTTCAAACCCCTATATGAAGCCAGATCACCGATGATAATGAGGATGTCGATGTTCGGGTGTGTGTTACTGACCCAGGTACAGCACGGTGGGGATGAAGCCCCAGCGGATGATGAACTGACCGCACTGGAACACCTGCTGCAGACGCTGCTTGCTCTCTTTGCTTAGTTTGGCCATGATTTCACTCAGATTTGGTCAAAAATCGTCTCTGGATGCGAAGCGGAGCGGTGAAGGGCACAGAAGAGCGCAGGAAGCACGTGTATGCCGTAAAGTGTGCCGCGGTGTCGTTCCAGCGGCTACAGTTTTGCGACAGTCACCAAAAGAAAAAGCGCCACGGCGACATCTAGTGGCCACACTGGGACATCAGGAAAAAGCACTTGTAATGTAGAAAATATTTATTTTCAGGGGTGGTTCTAGGATGAGTGGAGATCCGTGTATGTGACTTTTTATTTTAATAAATCAGAAAGATTTACCTTGTTTAAAATATACAAAAACAATAAAAACAAAAACAAATTTAAAACATTTTATTTAAAGTATTGAGGAAAATACATTTGCTTTAGCCTCATAAGATTATAAGAATTTTTGCAAACAAAAATTAAGAATTGCAAAACAACTGAAACAGCGCGATAGCAATGATTTGGCAATAAATATTTTCCATGGTCATATCTAATAATTTATTTGCAACGCTGCTTTTATTTTACGTGTCAGTCTAGTTTGAGCTTGCGATACCATTTTTCCTTTGGGCTTCACTATTCTGCATGTCTCTCCTTGTGGCACTGTTTTGACTTGGGGGCAGAGTCAATGGACGGGGATGTGTACAACATGCCTCCATGGAAGTGACGTCATCGGCCCGAGACGCAGCTCACTGATCCAGGCATAGACAGTAAAAGAAACTTTTACTCACTGATCCAGGTCCTAAAAAAAAAAAAAAAAATAGATTGTTGTAAAGCCTTGAAACGTTATCCTTTTTAAGGACTTTAGTATACTTATTTTGTAGTTGGAGATATGGATTTGTTTTTAATACCCCTCTGTATATAGTTCTTATTTTTGTTTTTTGTTTGTTGATTTATTTAGTATTTACTTTTTTTCACAATTATTGTCAGGTTGAAAAAACAGTATTTATATTTTTGCTTTTATTGTTCATTTGTATGTGAATTGTCACTAAATAAAGCATAAAAAAAAAATCTAGGTCCTGTCAAGATGAGCAGAGACTTTCGAGTGGATCGTTTATTTTTATTCAGTAGCATTAAAACATTCATGTTTTCGTTTTATTTACTTTATTAACAAATGTATGTGTATTAGCAGCGTTTGCTCAAGTTAAAGAAGTTGTTAACATGAAAATCTGCTGTTTATTTCTCTCGATGTGCACACTTTTATAGCATTATGTGTATTGGGTTCACGAATCATTTGAGTCAGTTCAGGAGTTCGTAGCGGGATCGCGAATCATTTGAGTCAGTTCGGGAGTTCGTAGCGGGATCGCGAATCATTTGAGTCAGTTCGGGAGTTCGTAGCGGGATCGCGAATCATTTGAGTCAGTTCGGGAGTTCGTAGCGGGTTCGCGAATCATTTGAGTCAGTTCGGGAGTTCGTATCGGGATCGCGAATCATTTGAGTCAGTTCGGGAGTTCGTAGCGGGTTCGCGAATCATTTGAGTCAGTTCGGGAGTTAGTAGCGGGTTCGCGAATCATTTGAGTCAGTTCGGGAGTTCGTAGCGGGATCGCGAATCATTTGAGTCAGTTCGGGAGTTCGTAGCGGGATCGCGAATCATTTGAGTCAGTTCGGGAGTTCGTAGCGGGATCGCGAATCATTTGAGTCAGTTCGGGAGTTCGTAGCGGGTTCGCGGATCATTTGAGTCAGTTCGGGAGTTCGTAGCGGGATCGCGAATCATTTGAGTCAGTTCGGGAGTTCGTAGCGGGATCGCGAATCATTTGAGTCAGTTCGGGAGTTCGTAGCGGGATCGCGAATCATTTGAGTCAGTTCGGGAGTTCGTAGCGGGTTCGCGAATCATTTGAGTCAGTTCGGGAGTTCGTAGCGGGATCGCGAATCATTTGAGTCATTTTGGTGATCGCAAATCATTTGAAGCAGTTCGGGAGTTCAAGGAGTATCCCTTGTATCATGACACATATGCTGATGTTCCCAGATAGCAAATGACATGTGGCCCAGTTCTGGCCCACATATCCCATATTCTTCTGGCCCACATACCGCGCGGAATGACGGCGATGACTCAACCTGAGTCTGGCTGACATATGTCAGCCACAACTGAACCAGATCTGGGCCACATCTCAGAAATGGTGTGGGTGACATCTGGGCCAGATCTGGCCCAGTTTTGTCTGACAGAAGTCAGCCACAACTGTACCAGATCCATGCCGCATCTCACAAATGGCATGGGCGACACCTGGCCCAGATGTCAACCACGCCATTTCTGAGATGTGGCCCAGATCCGTCCCAGTTGTGGCTGACTTCTGGGTTAGATATGGCCCATATTTACCCTTTCTAGACACAAAAGAATATGTTATTCATCCAGAATAAAGAAAACACTCATGTAGTCTAAACTGCTTTATTAAAATATAAAAATTAGACAAATAAATGTACATACATATATAAAACAAATACATTTACATTATTACAAAATAAAAAATACAGATAAAAATTTATAAATATAGTTAAATACACATTAACATTACATTTACATTTAGCAAAAACTTTTATCCAAAGCAACTTACAAATGAGGACAATGGAAGCAATCAAAATCAACAAAAGAGCAATGATATACAGGTGCTGGTCATATAATTAGAATATCATCAAAAAGTTGATTTATTTCACTAATTCCATTCAAAAAGTGAAACTTGTATATTATATTCATTCATTACACACAGACTGATATATTTCAAATGTTTATTTCTTTTAATTTTGACGTTTATATTCAGACGCGGCAGAGAGGAGTGAGTATGAGAAACATTCAGATACACAGGCTGATTCAGTCTTCTGAATTGGGAGTAGCGAACATGCATTATAAACTTCTTTCAAATTAGAATCTGTTGTGGAGATAAAATGTGCAAGATAACGTATATGTTCTAATAAAAACATCAAACAAAACAAATGTATCTTTTACTCTCCAGTACTGAAAGCAGAACTGATAAGGGAGCCCTTGATACTGTGACACAGCTCTTTCAAATTAACATTACCTTTTTTGCAGTGGCGGTAGTTTGTATGTCCATCTATAGTTGCCATCATCTAAGGTCTTTTGAGTACTGGTATCATCTGAAGTCCTCACAAGTCCTGCAAGTCCTGTGCTGTGCAGTTTCTAATAACCCTGGGATGGACATTTGCAGAAACAGGAAGATTAGCATAGCTGCTGTTCATATCATTTCAGGCAATGTGCATTTTTTACTATTTCATCAATGGAGTACATTGAGTACTATTTTTAATCTAGTAGGTTTAAACAAAAATAATTTTTCTAGATCCCTTAATAAACATATTATTTGTTGTCTGTTTTTGGGGAACAGACACAGTCTCTATAGAATGGACTGCATATGCCAGAGTAACATTTAATACATTTTAATAAAATTTAACTGGGAGGAACATTATAACTGTAATTTACACAACCATTCAAGAGTTTGGGGTCTGTAAGATATTTTATGCCTTTATAAAAAATCTCTTATGCTCACCACGGCTCCATTTATTGAATCAAATTACAGTAAAATGGTAACACTGTGACTATTACAATTCAAAACAACTCTTTTCTATGTGAATATTATGTTAAAATGTCATGTATTCCTTTGATCAAAGCTGTATTTTCAGCATCATTACTCCAGTCTTCAGTGACACATCTTCAGAAATCATTCTAATATGATGATTTACTGCTCAAGAAACATTTCTGATTATGATCAATGTTAAAATACAGACGAGCTGAAATTCGCTGTTACATAGACTCCAAACATTTGAATGTTAGTGTTACATGCATCAAATTGTTCAAAATCATCTGTTTCAAATAAATGCAGGTCTTTTGAACTTTGTATTCATCTGTGAATCCTGAAAAATAAAATGCATCACGGTTTCCACAAAAAAAATGAAGCAGCACAACTGTTTCAACGCTGATAATAAGTTTGAATACTTAATACTGGAGGAATGATGCTGAAAATACAGCTGCACATCACAGGAATAAATTAGTTTATAATGTATTCACATAGAAAACAGCTATTTTAAATTGTAATAATATTGCACAATATTACTCTTTTTACATATTTTAATCAAATAATTATTACAGAGGTGAGCAGAAGATAATTATTACAAATTGTATCAACTTCAAGCTTTTGAACAGTAGTGTAGTGTATATTTGAGGTTTGACTTACTGTACTAGTCTTGTGGTCAATAGCATCTTGGAGATGTTGTCTTACAGTAGGTTCACTCCGACTCTGCTGGATGCAGCAGGCCATCAGCACTGAAGAATCTAGGAACAAAACAAGCAATTTGACACAGAGCCAACAATATTTAGTCTGCAGTTCCAGGTTTAATAGATGGAAACAAGCTAGAGCAGGTGAAATGCAAAAAATAAATAAATAAAATAACAGATTCATTGCGATAGATGTTGTGAAAAAAATGCATATTAGGTCACTTAACCTTTTCAGCGCTTCCTACATCTCTGTCAGCAGCTCCCTTCAGAAATATTGAAATCTTGAAAACTCCCTTCTGTTGCAGAAGGATTATTTTGTCACTCTTGAAATCGCAGAACAGTTTTATGTTTACCATAAAAGATCAAAACAACTTTAGTTTTCTGCCAATTTTCGCGCTCCTTGATAACGTGACGTCATCGATAAACAGTAAAGTGTAAATGTTAAGGTTAAATAAATTAAGCAATTTCCAATCATCCATTGAAAGATTACCAACAAAACAGTCAAAAGCTATCATCTACAGATGAAGATTTGATTAAAAGCCCAAACTTTAACAAATAAGAGCACAATAGAGTTATCATACCTGACGATACGTCGTCTGAAAACGGTAGAAATGCTAACGGACTTTTTCGAAGACATTAAACCTTTCCTATAAAGTAAATAAACAATAGAAGCGAGTCAAATACAAGTAAGAGAAGTGTCAACAACAGTTATAAGTAATATTTGTGTGATTTTATGGACTTAACTCACCTGAAAACAGAGAAATCAGCGAGAAACGCGGTGTTTCCTCGTGACATTTGCAGTGTTGCGCTCCGTTTCCATGGCAACTCCATCCGGTCCGCGCGCACGCCCATGAAAGCACGTCACGAATTAAAAGTCACACGCTTACGTTACATAAATAAACATATGAATAAACATATGCCCCTTATTTTTTTTCTGTAAGAGGGGGCGCGGCCATTTGTAGATTTAATGTGTCTGGCTTTCGGTGTCATTCCAGCTATATTAGCTGTACAAACAGCTTGTTTTGCTGTTTACTGTTGCAAACTGCTGTATCTTACCATGTTAATTTTAATGTATTGTCTTAATTATGAACGTACTGGTTTGTAGTGCAAACAGTTTTACCGTTTACTGCACTTTGTTCTTCTTGTTATTTCCCTATAACCATGACCATAAGTCTCACACATTCACATACAATTGCTTGAGGGATAGAATTAGATCACTACATAATTCAAAATGTCATTCAATTATGATATTGGTAATTTAAAATTCATTTTGTAGTTCTATAGCCCAGTGCAAAATGCCAGGCCTGCACATAATAGTGGGACAAAGTGGCACTTTTATAGTTTAAGATTTTGTATTGTTGCTTTTACGAACACTCATATATGTAAGTGTGTGTGAATATATATGTGTGTGTGTGTGTGTATAAGGTGCATCTTGAAGAAATGTGAATATCATGAAAAAAGTTCATTTTTTGTAATTTTTTTATTAAAAAGTGAAATTGTCATATATTCTAAAGATTCATAATTTTTTTTTTTTTGATGATTAGAGCTTAATTTAATGAATGTAATTATTGCATTTAAAAGTATAAAAAAGGAGTTAAACAAATATTATTTAATTCTTTAAAATGATTTTTAGAGAAACTTTGTCCTGTGGTGTGACAGTACAGGTGTCACAATGGAGGACTTTTTTTTTTTTTATCACACCAAAAGACGTTTCAGCCTTTTCTGTCAATTAATGACCTTGCTATTCCAAGCTAACTTGTCATTAGTGGCACGCAAGACACATTTGCAAACTTTTCTAAGATTATGTAGCTTAACATGCACTTTTTAATAAAAAAAATATATAATTTAGGGGTGTCATATTAATGCACAACAAAGCATAAAACATTTGTTGAGGTTCCAAAAAAGTTCAAAGGACATGGTGTCACACCAGAGGACATGGTACAAAAATGTAAAAAAAATCAAATAACATTGCAGCTTCATAACAGGTCCGTGTAGGTCAAATAAATGTGTGTATGTATTTATATTACGTGTCCTGAAATATTATGGGCGTCCAGTACTCAAAAAAGTTTTAGATCCACTGACCGGTAAAGTAAGGTGATCTGCCAGGACGTGTCTTAAGAAAATGGCACATCTGGTCACCTGGTATAGGCCATATCTGGCCCACATACAACAAGCCAGAACTCAACCTAAAACCGGTTTGTCGCACACGGGCCAGATCTGGCCCACACACGGAAAGCCACGACTCAAAATAAAGCCGGTTTGTCACACACGGGCCAGATCTGGCCCACACACAGCAAGCCACGACTCAAACTAAAGCCGGTTTGTCACACACGGGCCAGATCTGGCCCACACACAGCAAGCCACGACTCAAACTAAAGCCGGTTTGTTGCACACGGGCCAGATCTGGCCCATAATCAGCATGCCACAACTCAAACTAAAACCGGCTTGATGTGTGTGGGCCAGAGATGGCCCATATAACCTCTGCCGCTGCCAGAACTGAGCCAGATGTGCCATAGTTGGCCCAGATGAGGCCCGGATATGTTTGCTATCTGGGTTGTGTCTCTATCTCACTTTTTTTTTTGTCTTTGCCTCTGTCTCTGTTTTATTTTATTTTCCAATCAAGCCTGACTGGCTTCACTCGTCCTGGCAGAACAGGGATAAGAAGCAAACATTAAGCAGTGCACTGACACACTCTTACTCTACAAAGATATACCGGTCAAAGGACTTTATCTCTGTGTTTATGTACACTTAAAGCCAAGTATAATTAGAAACGCGGGGCTCTATACACTAATATTTTTGAAGGAGCACTTACACAGCACTTACAAATTGCATAAATAATCTTATGTGGCTAATGTATCAAATAAAAAATCTGGAATACAGAAATATGAAATTATGAAAAAAATTAGAAAGGTACTTTGCCACTAGGTGGTGGCATGCCACTGCCTCAATGAGTGAGTCGGTCAGTCATTTAATCAATGGATTCGTTTGAAACGGATGATTCATTCAGAAAAAAAAGTACAAGAGTTACTCAAGCAAATTTATTCAGTAAACACCACTGTGTGCTGCTGCAGAGCATAACAACCTGCATTGTTTGGAAACATTTCCTTTGCGAAATAAGTCTTTTTTATTATCTTGATTATTGAACTGTTGTCCTGACAGAAATGTCTGCCACAGACCGTGCTTAGCAAACATTATAAGTGGCTGTGCGTGCAAACTGCCATCGTTAATCTTGCAGAGACGGCGAGCTTGAGCGGGGAGTTCTTTGTCGTGAGTGAGCAGGAGTAAGTATTCTGATTAATTATTTTGTATAGTATTTTAAAATGTAACGCCAGTACGCCATATTAAGTCAATTGCTTGCGAGTTTCTCCTTCAGTCTGTTTGGTAATGCGACAGAGAGCCGAGTGGTTATGACGCAATCGTTAGCCTATTTTTTACAAAAACTGTTTCTACGGGGCCATAATGTAACATAGAAGGTAATGGAGCCCTTTATACATTGTCGTGTATCTTTAGAAATAAATAATGGACAAACGGAGTCTTTAAACGCCTCAGATGTAAAGTTATTCGCTGTCAAAGTGACGCCAAAATGAATGGGAGTCAATAGCCGCATTTCCACTGTCGGGCCAGTGCGAGCCAGGGCTTAAAGCGGGCCGGGCGGGGCTCATAGCCCCGGGCCAGTAGCACGAGGCCAGAATAGCGCAGGGTTTCCACAGAGGAGCTTGAAGCACCGCTGCACGTCACTAAAACACGCCCTTTACACGCCTCTCAGAACAACGTCATGCAACCTCATTATTTCACCAACAAAGAGAAGTTATCAGAAAACTAAGAAATAAGCCACTGGAACATGCGCGATCACAAAACCAACATGATAAAAGCGGCCGTTTGTTTGCATGCTTTGTTATATATTCAAATTCAAAAGCATCGATGTTTTAACTATAGAATTGATTTATTTTATCAGGACTCAAAATTAATCACACATAAATACACTTATTACTATTTTATTTATTTATTTATTTTTAACGCTTATGAAAATAGCCTGCTTATTCAGTCGAGTCTGTTTCTGTTTATTAGCCACAGTAGCCGTCACATTTAGAATTAATGATAATATCTCTATTTTTATAAAAACTCCCGAACAAAAAACATTATTAGGCTATATTCTTTTATGATAGGCAACGTGAGAAAAACTCTCGAGACGAGGCTTGTGACAGATAATATAAGTTACTTAATATATACACGACTGTGATAGAGAATAAGAAGCTGACGTCTGATTTCTCCAAGCAGTCATATTTAACATCTTTACTGTGTAACGTTAATGTTTAGCGTGCATAGTCTTTTACATCGCTTATAAATATTTCTGCCTTGTTTAGTGATTATAATCCACATCGGATCAAGTTATTTCAAACACTTGCTGCTAACTAAGAGTGAGTTTTGAGCTTAACTTATTTTAAAAGTCTTTAATGCTGCTGTTACAGCTGTTATCTTTCTGAAATGATCCGCGCTGACGCTCTCCAGACGCTGAGAAACTCCGCCTTTGTTCATAACCCCTCCTCTAGCCCCAGCTGGCCCGCTTTGGCCCAAGGTTTTCGTCGGGCCAAAAAACTTGGCCGTTGGCCCCGAGGAAGCCCCGGCGAGGCACGATCAAGCCCCGGAAGTGACTGTGGAAACGCGACTGGCCCTGGCACGCACTAGCACGCCCGGTCCTAGCTCGATAGTGGAAACATGGGAATGCTAACGCAAGTGAAGTTCTGCTAAAAGATGGCAGCCCCCACCCGACTTCAACTTCGGGTAGAGTTCCTTGCCCCCTGGCTCTCTCTCATGAGGCCAATAAGGAAGTGACTAAAACTGCAATTCATCGACTGGCCGCTTGAGGCTGGCTGCAAAAGGGAGTCAGTCCCACAGACTCCCCATGTTAAAATGCCCAAATTTACAGCAGAAAAAAACGTTTACAGCCTGGTTCAAAAAATTATTTTGGTCTATATTGCTAATTTTGCCCTTCATGACAACTGTTGGGGGGGGTGAATTTTTTTTTAACTCATCCGTTTAAATTATATTAAGACTTAAAGTTCTGCATAATTAAGGGCGTGGCCACTTGAGTGACAGGTGGATTGCCGCTGTTGACAATGCCGTCGCACTGGGTGGGCGTGGCTTCAGTAATCAGCTCCCGCCTTTTTGCCCATTTTCGATTATCCGGGAGAGTCGCGCGGTGACGCGCTGCCAAGATGGCGACGGCCCCTCTACACACTTTAGGCTTCAAAACCGCTATTGAGGAGTCTGTGGGTGACGTCACGGACACTACGTCCATATTTTTTTTACAGTCTATGATGACAACGCGTAACTTACTTGGGTAAATTTACAGACACTGTGGACGTGAGAGTCGAGAGATATTTATTTATTTATTTAAATTCTAATGTAAATTACTTTATTGGGCATGATAACTCATTGATGGCATGGTGGTAATAAAAACATTCGGGGCTTTACTGAAAACATTCGGGGCTCCAGCCCACCCTGATTATTTTATTTCATTTTATTTTATGAAAAATGCGTCATTAATACCAAATTAAATATTATATTTAAATATAATTTGACAATTCCTTGAATTGCTTATTAAAGGCAAATATTTTTTTAATTACACTATTATTTTTTGCTTTATTGATTAAAATTAGTCTTTGATAACCAATTAAATATTATATGTAAATGAATGCACTTTGAAAGTTTACTTAAATTAGTGAATAAAGAGACAGATATATTTTAAATACAATATTATTTTATTTGATCTTGCTTTATGAAAAATGCATCATTAATACTAAATTAAATATATCAAATGTATGCATTTTGAAAATATACTTAATAATGGAAACTAAATAAGCCAACCAAATCACAGTCAAATAAATATATTTTAATTACTCTATTACTTTATTTCATTTTGCTTTGTTTATAAAAAAATTCATTAATATATTAAATTGTTTAATGTAAATGCTTTGTTATATATAAAAATGTGTGTGTATATATATATATATATATATATATATATATATATATATATATATATATATTTTAATGACAAAATATTCAATTAATAATAACATTTTAAAGCCATTTAGATTCATGTTAAGAATATTTTAATTTAACATCTAGTAAAAACATTTACGTGTATATTGTCTGATTACATTAAAATCCAGAGGCAAATTGAAATAGAAATCTTTATTTTCAGACTGTAACCATGTTACTTTTGTTTGACAAAAGGCAGAAAAATGACTGTAGTACAATAATATTTACAATTCACCACAAAATATTCACATTCTCCAAATAATCTGAGCTCTGTTATTGATGATCCACTTCAAAACACAAACCATTATGAGCAGAAAACCTCCTCAAAAACATCATCTTCAAATAGAAAACAGTGACACCAGACACATACTGGTGCAGAAACAATGAAAGCAGAAAATAGATGCGATAATTATATTCATTTTTAAATCAAGAGTTAATTTCTGTCTTATAATCACACTGTTTTCTGGGTCTCTGCATGACATCGGTGTGACACGTGTTAACTAATACCAGTTTAACCAGTAATACTAACCGACCCGCCTCACGTGTCAAAGCTCATATAATAACCATATTGCTTTAGAAACCGAATATGACTCTCGAGTTGGTCCGATTTCTTAAGCATTTTCCTCCTTGGAAGCTTCCCATTTCTGGAAACTGTGACGTGATGGCTTCGGGTTGGAGCCCAGTGCATGCTGGGATACGTATAGAAGAGGAACTGCAGTTCGCACACATAAAAAAACGTTCATCATGTCATTAAAAAGTCTGAATCTGCATTAAAAATACACAACATCTGACTTCACACGGAGTAAAAACACTTCAAAAATGCATGACTTTGGAGATCCATCACGACTGACGAAAACCGAAGGAGAAAAAATAAACAGACTTCCTGTAAGGTGCTGCAGTTTCCTGCCACAAGGTGGCAGCGGTGAGCTTAGGGTCATAGGTCAGAGGTCACGTGGATCCTGAAACCCAAATCCACTGAGACGGCAGCGGAGAGAGAAGAACGAGTCAAAACTGTGGAGTTTTTAAATGTTTTTGAAACTCTTCTGTTCACCGAGGCTGTGCTTATAAGATGAAAAATACAATTAAATAAAAATCTGAAAATTAAATCTTGAATGTACATGGATGCAATCTGACAATTTCCTTGAATTTCTTAATAATGAAAGCCAAAGAAAATCACAGGCAAATGTGTTTTAATTATATCATTTTATTTTGTTTTGCTATTAATTAAAAATTGCATCATTAATACAAAATTAAATAGTAAATGTAAATGTATGCATTTGATAGTTTACTTTAAAGTAGTGAATAACGAAAGGGAAAAAAGATCTGACTTCACATGAATCCGGTCTGATTTCTTCAGGGTTTTCCAGGCAGTTTGTAAACAAGCATCCGAACTCCTGGAAACTGTGACACGATGGCTTCAGGTTGGAGCGTAGTGCATGCTGGGATACGCAGAGAAAAGGAACCGCAGTTCGTACACGTAAAAATCGACTAAGAATACAATGAAACCGTCCAAATCGGCTTAAAAATACACAATATCTGACTTCAAATGAATCTGGTCTGATTTCTTCTGGATTTTCCACTCAGGTTTGAAATCAAGCATCCGAACTCCTGGAAGAGAAGACGAACTGCAGGTCGCACACGTAAAAAAACCTTCATGAAAACGTCCGAACCTGCGTTAAAAATACACGTCTGATTTCACATAAAAACACTTCAAAAATGCATGACTTTGGTCATCGATCAAGACTGACGGAAACCGAAGGAAAACAATAAACAGACTTCCTGTAAGGTGCTGCAGTTTCCTGCCACAAGGTGGCAGCGGTGAGCGTCTCCGTTTAGGGTCACAGGTCAGAGGTCACGTGGATACTGATGGTGGGCGAGCGCTGCCGGTGCTGGTGGGCGGGGCTTAGGTGTTCAGAGTAAGCCACGCCCCCGTGCTCCGCCTCTGTGCCGTGATTGGCTGTGGGGCTGGAGGCGAGGACGCTGCTGACCTGCTCGAAGGAGCGCGAGAAGACCGATCCAGCGGTGCGCGACAGACTCAGCGAGCCGCTCTTGGTCAGCGTCAGCCGCTTGAGGGACAGCAGCTCCAGGTTCTCGCTCATGGCGCGGACGGTGGCCTGTTTGCGCGACAGCTGCTCCACGCCGGTCGCAGAGTCCTTGTCTTTGCTGGAGCGTCCCGTCAGGCGGCGCAGACCCTTCCCGCTCGGTTTCCCGCCGCTGCCGCTGATGACGATGGTCGGGGGGCTGCTCGGAGCGGCGCACGCTTGTGTGCAGATGCCCTCGTCCAGCTCCGAGATCTCCGTCAACTCATCCGGGGAACCCAGATCCACTGCGTCTGAGGCGGAGACAGACAGAGGTTTAACTATGGTTTGAAAAGACGTGTCTTCTGCTCACAGAGGCTGCGTTAATATGATGAAAAATACAGTAAAACAGCAAAATTGTGAAATAATAGTCATTTAATATATTTGACAGTTTAATATATTTAGCAGTCAATATATCAAAACATAAATTATGATTAGTAATATGCTTTGTTAAGAATTTAATTAGGGCAAATTTAAAGGTGATTTCCTCAGTATTTAGAAAGATAAAAAACTTCTTACCAGTAGTGTATGTTGTATTATTGTTATTAGTTGACATTGTATTATATATTATATTATTTAATTGTTGGTTGAATCTCACAAAAAATCCAGGACACATTTAACCACAAAATAAATAAATAAATAAATAAAATAACATTTGCATAGAAAATCAAGTGCAATTTCCCCTCAAATCCACATTACTGCAAAGCAAGGCTTCCCAAACTTGGATTTAATTAAATTTAATTAAATTATTAAATGTAAAATAAATATTTTTACATAATTTAAAATAAAAACAAACAATTAAAAACACATACTAAAAAATATTCAATATTTGATTAGCTTTTTTTTTTCAGTGGACTTGATATTTTAGTAAATATTTTACAACAAAGGGGGTTTGGCTGACCAAAAAATAAATTGGGAATCCCAGCTTTAATGTGAAAAACAGATCATTAATGTAATAATTATGTAACTGTAATACAGTAAATGAAAATAAATGGTCAAAACGGGTTATTAAAATTAGTATAAGAAATCCTAGTATTATATAATTTATCTAGTTTGTTTTCCACATTACAATTATAAATATTATATATTTTTTCCTCCACATTAAAATACAATAGTAATACAATCTGGGGCGAAATTTGATTAATTATTAAAAAAATTATAATAATTTAAAATATGAGCCGCATATTTTTAGTTTTATATAAGGTTTTTATGAGATTCACCAAGTGAACCAGATTGATTTTGCATGAATTTTTTATTGCATGTTAATAGGCAACAGATATTTAAAATCAGTGGATTAAATTGACATCTTTTCATTATGATGCACAAATGATATTTAAGAGCGTCAGCAGGTCAGAAAACACCAGACTCTACCGTGAGAGAGTTTAAGGAGATAAAGCACAGTCTGAAAGCACAGGAAGCTTTGGGATGTTTGCAGGGAACAGGAAGGAGCAACCAGAAGCTCAAACTAAAGGAGAAACACAGACTGACAGGAAGTGCTGATGTCTCTATCAGACTCATCACTTCCTGTCGGTCCGTCTCATCTAAAGAGAGGTGGTTTCCCTTGATAACCCAGCGGAGAAGTGTGGGGAAAGGAGGAATTGTGAATGGCAAACGTGAGCCGCAGCGCATTGATCTGGAGGAGAGACACTCAGGAATGAAGAAACAATAGTATCAAGTGAGAGAGAGAGAGAGTGAGATTGAGAGAGTGAAAGAGTGAGAGCGAGAGAGTGAGATTGAGAGAGAGTGAGTGGGTGAGAGAGATTGGGTGAGAGAGAGTGAGATTGAGAGAGAGAGTGAGAGAGTGAGATTTAGAGAGAGTGAGAGAGAGTGAGAGTGAGAAGGGAGATTGAGAGAGAGATTGAGAGAGTGAGAGATAGTGAGATTGAGAGAGTGAGATTGTGAGAGTGAGATTGAGAGTGAGATTGAGAGTGAGATTGAGAGAGAGAGTGAGATTGAGAGTGAGATTGAGAGAGTGAGAGAGTGAGAAGGGAGATTGAGAGAGAGTGAGATTGAGAGAGAGAGAGAGTGAGATTGAGAGAGTGAGACTGAGATAGAGTGAGAGTGAGAGATTGAGAGAGAGTGAGATTGTGAGAGTGAGATTGAGAGTGAGATTGAGAGAGTGAGAGAGAGTGAGAGAGTGAGAAGGGAGATTGAGAGAGAGTGAGAGAGAGAGAGAGTGAGATTGAGAGAGTGAGACTGAGATAGAGTGAGAGTGAGAGATTGAGAGAGAGTGAGAAGGGAGATTGAGAGAGAGAGTGAGATTGAGAGAGAAAGTGAGAGAGAGTGAGAGTGAGAGAACATGACTTCAGGAGACTGTTAATAACATCCACACAGGAATATTCCCCTTCAACAGAAGCTCTATCCACAACTCTGACAGAATGTCAATCACCACAATAAAACATTCTGATTGGTCCCCGAGTAAAAATCAATCTTAAATAATAATTTGATCCAATAACAAAACAATAATTATTATTATTAGTGCTGTTATTGTTATTATTAAATTACTATACACAACATATGTGTGTGTTAATGATAATAATATATAATAAAATATTTTCAAGTTAAACTGTACGTATAATTATATCTAATAGCAACATATAAATATGAACAATTACAATTATTATTTAATTTTTTTTTCAATAAAAATAGAAACATTTATTAGAATACATTATTATTATTATTAAGGTATTTTATAATAACGAATATATATATATATATATATATATATATATATATATATATATATATATATATATATATATATATATATATATATATATATAACTATATTTATTTACAGTAATTTAATACAATGTAATATAATTATAGAAAATAATGTATTAAAACAAAAAAAATACTATAAATTACAATACACAATATATTTTTATATAGTCTATATACACAGTGCTTATATAACAATAATAATAACAACAACGGCAATTATAATAATCATAATTTTTGTACATTAAAATCAACAAAAAAGAATATAATTTTTTTGCATATGTATATCTTTTCTTTATATTAAAACTGAAAAAACTAATCTAAATATGCAAAGTTACAGAAGAAAAATTCTGTAAAAATACCTGCATGTGTTTATGTACATTTATATACATATAAAATAATGTATATAATGTAGTGCTGTCAAATGGTCAGTTGTGTTCCGTGTAAACAAATATAATAAAATATAATATATAAGATTTCAAATTAATTCATTAAAATAAATTAGTGCTGTAAAATTATTAATAATGCTTAATTGCATCCAAAATACGTTTTGTTTACATAATATATTTATTTGTACTGTCTATTTTTATGTATATATAAATAAACACACATACAGCATGTATATATTTATATTCAAATATAAATATATGTAATATATAAACGTAAATTTTTTCTTAAATATATACATGCATGGTTGTGTATTTATCGCAATTAATCTTTTGACGGCACTAATATAAATACTGTTGTTGCAATTTTCCACATAGATGCACATAACCAGAAGTGCATCCATCTTAACATTAAAAATAATGCCTTTATTGCACATCTTTGTACAAACCTAATGTACACACGGTTTTACTGTGGTCATGAACACTGTCCATAGACTTCTGAACCAGAGATATTTCTGCTGGAGAACGCAAAAGCCAAGCTTCACATGGAAAACGGCCGAGCTTCGGAAGCGTTTGCATCTCATGAATAATTAAGAGGCTTATCAAGAAGCTCCGCCCACACAAGTACCTCTGGGCCCGAGGGAGAGGAGAGGGGAGGGGTGTGTGGGGCTCTAGAACTGAACCCGCCCCGCGGAGGGCGTCCCGTCCTCTAGGTGCCTCCGCACAGACTTCTGCCTCCTGACCTCTTGACCTCTAGGGTCGACCCCCAGCTCTGTGGCGCCCCCTAGCGCCTCCCCCTCCGTCCTGCTGCGCAGAGCCTCTCCGTTGAGCAGCCGCTCGCCGCTGACCCCTGTTACACTAATCTCAGGGATGGGCCCCGTCACGCAGGGGTCAGGGGACTCTACACTGTCCTCCTGAGACTCTGAGACACACACACACACACACAGATGCATGACGAGAGGCTGATGAGACACACATGGAAATCAAATCTGAAACATCAAGACAAACATAAACACTGCAAAAATCATACGATGAAAATGGACACGGATGACAATAAAATAAATCAACTCCCCATCGAAAGCGATGTTATTTTGAATTATATCATTATTATATAATTATTTTTTTAATCATACAGAAAAAATATTATAAAGTTATTTTTATAAAATATTGTAATTAATAAAATTTAATTGTACAAAAATCGTCTAATTTATTATAAAATATTTATTATTTTATAAATAATATAAATTATTTTAATATGCAATAACAACTATATATAGTTAATATTATAAACCCATGGCGGTTTAATAAAATATATATATATTCTAAAACATTATTATGATTATGAAATTATATTGCTATAGCATTTCATCATAATGATCATAATAATTACTTATAATATTTTATAATGACCATATATTGCAATAAACCTATATTTATTTAATAAAAATGTTATGATAAAATACAATGCATTGTATAATTGTTATAAAATGATACTGTAATTAATATTACACTTAAATGATATTGTTATTATATTTTATCAGCCTATAATACTAAGACGAATTACAATATTATTTGATAACAATAACCACATAATTATTTATTAGTGAATTAATCAAATATAACTATTTAATTGCAAAATGTAGTTATTATAAAACTAAAATGAAAATGATAATCGTAATATAAAATATGATACTATAATATTACAATTTATTATACTTTAAAAATATATTTTCACAAAAATATACTTTATTAATGATAATATTTTATATCTACACAATTATTACAAACTAGTTATTTCATAAAATAATAATTTAAAGTATAATAATATACAGTTACATTTTTAAAACATTTAAATGAATATTACATTAAAATTATATGACAAAATAAAATTATTATATATTAAGGAGTTACATTATTATATTATTGACAGAATTATGTTTTAATGCTAATGTTTATTAATTATAATATATGATTATTATTAATATAATTATAAAATACAACTATTGTTCAGCACTATTTATTTCTTAATGCTAATAATAAATGTAAATCCAAATTAACATCCACTTTATGTTATGAAACACTTGAGTTACAAACAGAAAGACTCAAAACAGTAAATCTAATATTATAAAACGGATATGATTTCCGCTCCGCCGAAGTCACCAGGACGAGGAAAAACCCTGCAGGGATTCAAAGCAGAATCCACCTCCAGAAGAATCATTTCCTGATCATTTACACAATCTGAGATGTTCATGTCTTTCTTTCTTCAGTCGCAAAGAAATCAAGTTTTTTGAGGAAAATATTATCCATATAGTGGACTTCAATGGTGCTCAACAGACTAAAGGTCAAAAATGCAGCTTTAAAGAGCTCTACACAATCCCAGCTGAGGAATAAGGGTCTTATCTAGAAAATCCATTGGACATTTACTGAAAAACATTTTCAGTTTTTTATACTAGGACTGTCAGTTGATTAAATTTCACCCACTCCTTTTTATTTCAATCCCCATAAATAATAAGCAGTGTCTCCCAACATTGCTGCTACTGTGATGTCACATTGGCCACAGGCTCCGCCCACAATAGTTGATAGACACTGCCGTTTTAACATAGAACCGCCCTGAGGGAGTTCACAGCAAGTTGTGTGTTGAGTATTTATTTGCAAAGGCTGGTATTGCCAGAGCTTGAGCTCTTGAAGCTCCGCCCTCTTCCCCCCGGAGCACCAGCTCATTTGCATTTAAAGGGAAAGACACGAAAATGGCTCATACCCAAAAAGTGGAAATTTGATAAAGCTATAAATAATAATCGATACGGTATTGTGAGTTAAAACTTCACATACACACTTTGAGGACATCAGAGACTTATTTTACATTTTGTGGAAAGGGGCATAAAAATTTGGCTGTGAAAGTACCAACAGAAGATTATTTAAAGCCATTATTGTGTTACATGAGATGCATAAAGTACACTTTCGTCTATCATAAAATCAGATTCGATTTTCTGCATTTTTGCATCCGTAGCATGCATTTTGATAGGAAAGGATGGAGAATACGAAAAAACGAATGCAAATATTTTGGACTCTGTGTGCCTAAAGACCAAGAGACCTTTAGAAATTAATATTTGATTCACAATATTTTGTTAAAAGAAAAAAAAAACATTTATTGTAAGAAAATTTAGGCTACAATGGCCTAACGAACTATGGAAGATAATTTGAGAAACATCAATAGTTCACTATTAGCGTGCATCGCAGCACTAATGCAAGCCAAGCATTTGTGTTATAAAGTGTATAAATATATATTTGTTTGCTAGATTAGACCCTTATTCCTCGGCTGGGATCCGTAGCTGCATTGAAACTGCATTTTGGACCTTGAAATCATTGGCCACCATTGAAGTCCACTATATGGAGGAAAACCCTGGAATGTTTTCCAAAAAAAAAACTAATTTCTTTGTGAAAAACATGAATATCTTGCATGACATGGGGGTGAATGCATTATCAGGAAATGTCTCTTCTGGAAGTGGACTTCTCCTTTAAGACGTCTCCGCGTCTGATGGAAGTGTGAGTCTCACCGTGGCGTTTCCAGCGGTGTCCGCGGATGGAGAGGCTGGTGACGGCGTTGCGGGAGATTCGGGAAGCCGTGGGGGTGATCTCCACCTGGATGGAGCGAGTTCCCTCTTTATTGGCCTTCAAAGACGCGCCGTGGAGAGACGACTTGATGGCGTTACCCACCTGAGCAAGAGACAGACTTTAGAGCAACACAAAACACCTTTTTAAACCTAAACGTGTGGATATATCTGCTGTTTGGTTTATATATTCCCAAATCAGGCATGGAGAAACGAAGTGTACACAAGCGTTACACTCGTGACCAGTAATTCCTGCTCTATGTTAGTTTGTGTGGTGCTGTGAGAGCCTGTGTTGGTCTTTCTAACAGGATCAGTGAATAAATGTGAGAAACGCTTCGGATGGATCGGTGTAATCTGTGCTGAAGCGTGAAACTCACCAGCAGCGCCTCGGGGAAGAGCTCCAGCTGTGATCGGTACAACACGTCATCCAGAGCCCTCGAGCCCAGATCCACCTCACCGTTACACCTGCACACACACACACACAGAGAGAGAGAGAGAGAGACAAGACACACACACACACACACACACACAGAGAGAGAGAGTGAAACACACAGACACACACACAGAGAGAGAGACAAGACACACACACACACACAGAGAGAGAGAGAGACAGACACAGAGACACACATAGAGACACACAGAGAGCGAGAGACACACACACAGAGAGAGAGAGAGAGAGAGAGACACACACACACACACACAAAACACAGAGAGAGAGAGAGAGAGAGAGAGAGAGACACACACACACACACACACACACAAACACAGAGAGAGAAAGAAAGAAAGAGAGACAAACAAAATCCTACATTTAAAAATCTTTTTGTGTTCAGAAGTAAAATAGAAAAAATTTACAATAGTAATGATAAAAAATAAGGTATACATGCTTAAAACAAAATGATTGAGTAGATTTTTTTACAAGTAATAATAAAATATATTAAATAATCTACCTAGTTTTACTTTGACCAGAGGGATCACATTTAGAAAGTATGAAAGAAATGTGTGATTATGATAATGAGGTGGGCGGGGCGTGGGGATACTTTAGGCCACACCCCCTCAGCCACACCCATAAACACACGTGTGATAGCAGGTCATGACTCACAGAGCGAAGTGAATGCCGGTGATGAGCTGCACGAGGAACTCTGACGTGACCATGAGCCTCGAGCTGATGCCTTTATAGCGGCGCACCTGCTGCCGCGGATATCCACAGATACTGACTCTACAACACACCGAAACAATCAAAATCTGAAGCATCTTCAGTCAAAAACACATGTTTGTCATTCACCGGTTTCAATTCATTACTAGGATCAGTGTTTAGTGTTATCGGGCCCATGAGGGAGTGTGATGTGACCTTTGACCTGCTTAATCTGAGGCCTGCAGTCAAGGGAATGATCTTTGATTGGTTGAGCAATCAGTCATGTGACCACAACAAACCTGACCTAAAGACCGGATGAGAGCAGATCTGAACTGCACACGGTCCAAAAATGCATATATTAAATGCTCATAAATTGCAAAGAAACTAGGTGAGATTAAATAAATACTAAATAATATAAAAAACAATATTTATTCACAAAACATTTAAAATTCATGATAAATAATGTGTTTGAAGAAAGAAAAGAAAAAGGAATACATTTAAATAAATAAGTTAATATTTTAGTTATTTGATCTATACATTCATTTATTTACCAACCAACAGCCTTGGTTGTGGGTAATAAATAAATAAATAAATAAATGTACTTAAACACACGTAATAAAAATAGCTGATAATTTATTTGAATATGTAAAAAAATGCATTCTGAATGAATTTTTTTTTTTAAATGAATAGATTTTAAATATTTATATAACAATTAATTAGAAATTTTTATATATATAATATATATAATTAAATCGAGTTTAAATTAAGTTTAAATTAATTGTAATATATTATTTAAATAAATTATTGCATTTTATTTTAATAAATTGATTTAAATAATTAAATTAGAATATATTTTTAACTAAACAAAAAAAAATAGGCTGGACAATCACTAAATAAAGGATTTTTAAATGTACATTTTTTTTAATCAATTTGGGACCTGATAAAAAAGGGATTAACTGATTTTAATCAACTAAATGGAGATTGACGTATACTGGAAGTCTAAAAAAAGCCAAATTATTGCCCTGGCTCACATACATCGGTCCAAGTGAGAAGGTCTGGATTGAAAGCTGGCAGAAACACCACAAGGAGGCAGGAGACGAGCTCAGGATTATATATATTTCTTAAAGCAAACAAGCAAAACAAAACGCCTCTGTGCCATCCATCACATCCCTCAGGGATGGTTATAAAACAGACTGTATGTGATCTAAAACGGCTGAAACTGTATGTTTTGTGTCGAACCTGGAGCTGAGCTGACACAGAGACTGCAGAGATGAGCTGCTCATGTAGCTCAGAGACGCATTATAACACAGCAGCAGGAACGTCAGCACCTCAAACCTAAAACACACACACAGTCATCAAATAAGAGCTGCACAACACTCCATTCAATCCCACGACAGCACTCATTTGCTGATTGAAAATTGATGTCTATTATAAAAGCGTGTTTGATGTGCACCTGTTCTGCGCAGTGAAGGTCTCTCGCTGCAGGTGGGGGCCGCTGTACACCACACGACTCAGACCGTGATTGGCCAAGGCTCCTTCAGTCAAGGCCAGAGAGCCAATGGAAGACGGCTGGGGGCGGGACATAGAGACGACAGTCAGGACAGATGCAGAGTAAGTAAGAGTCAGTCTTGTAAATACCACTTGAACAAATCTAGTTTTAAAACGGATTAAAAATCTGTGGAAGTATTTGAAATAGCCTGTAAAAGAGCAATTTACTTTCACTTTCAAATAAGGGTAAATTTGGCGTCAAATTGCTTGAATGCAATTCAAACAACAACAAAATACAATGTCAAACTCACTTAGTATATATAAATTAGGGCTGAAAATAGCTAAAAGACCGAATAAATTGTATCGAACAATGCAGGAAGGCTGCAAAATTAAATGTTAAGTAAATATTTTTAAAGTGTTGTTTTGTAATAGATTTTTTTTCTTTGAAAAGCAAAATTTGGGTAATTTATGCAATGGTGAAAAAAAGGTAAAATACAGCAGTGGAAAAAATATGACCAAAAATAAACCGCAAAGTCAACAGGCTTATCAAAATCCCAAATATTGCTAAACAGAAGAAAGCTGGATTAAAAAATATTAATTTTTTTTTTTTTTTACGTAACGATATTGATTCTTAAATCCCAAGTTTTCAGTTAATGTACAAAACATTGAAGGGCACCTACCATCCAATAAATCACAATAAACATTTTGAATTGGTACTTTTAACATGAAACAAAGTCTCAGATTTCAATTTAAGTCCATTGTATTGCAGTATTGAAACAATAAATGATGTTTGGCGCCATTTAATGTGGAGTGACAGATCATCTCCTCCACGTTAAAACCAGCTTCAGCACAAAATAAACATGACTAAACATCTGAAGGAAATATTATGTTATTGTAACTTTCATTATACAAACATCACTAAGTGTAATTTAAGCAGCTCTTATGCCTTAAAAATGAGTGATGTAACCAGTGTTGTGGCTTTAGAGCCGGATCAGATCGACTCACCTCGTGATAAACCGACGGCTTTGATAAGGAAGGGATGCTGAAGGACAACACTTTACTCTGACCGTCTTTATCAACGATTTCCTGAGAGAGAGAGAGAGAGAGAGAGAGAGAGAGAGAGAGAGAGAGAGAGAGAGAGAGATGATAAACATGAAGAGTTGAGACTCGTGAGGGAACATGTACACAACTAAACAAACCCTGTATCTGTACTAAAGCTGCACAAGGCAATGACCTCAAAGACAATGCCTCAACAAATAATCATATTCATGAGATTCATGAGCACATCAATGTGTCGTATTTACTGTATTTAACTCGTTTTGTGTGCTGTTGATGAAGAACGGCAATAAAGCTCAACCCGAAAACAATAATCATTAGAAGACTACACACTTGCAATAAAAAGAAAGAATTAAAATTTTTTCCATCAGTCTCTTTAGCGGATGAATGCAACCAGATAAAACATCTATTACACATCTAATGCATTTCCTTTGCACTGCAATTCCATTTTAGTCCAGTAACACTGAAAACAAAGGATGCCCATCTTTGTCAGAAAGCGAAACAGGACTTTTATTTGTTTATTTGGATCCCCATTAGCCACTACCAAGATAATTGACTGAAGATAATCTAAAGAATGCATAGAGACATAAAACAAAAGCAAAACTGTATTTCACCCCCCTCCCCAAAGTCTGATCATTTTAAATATGTTTTACCAATTAAATAAAAATACTATATCTATATAAACTTTATTTCACCTAAGAAATAAATATAAAACTTTAAATATAAATCAATATTACAAAAAAAAACGTACCCAAAAATTATATATATAAAATATTTCCCACTTTATTTGTTTCATATACACAAACACATCCATACATGCAAGGAAAATATATGATTTTCTAAATTTGATAAATGCATAAATTTTAGAATAAAAAAAAACTAATAATAAAAACCTAATATAAAATTATAATTTAATAAAATATATATTCAATTATAAAATTATTAATTTAGAATATATATATATATATATATATATATATATATATATATATATATATATATATATATATATATATATATATATATATATATATATAATAAATAAACATTTTTAGTAAATTATAAAAGACTTTAAAAATCTATTGTCACATTTTATTTTATATATACAAACATCCATACATACAAGAAAATAAATATGATTTCCAAATTTCCTAAATGCATAATTTTATAATTTAAAAATAAAATAATTAATTGTTTTAAATAAAATTATGCATTTAGCATACATATATACACACACATATAGAAGAAACTTATAATAGATTTTTAAAGTCTTATATATATATATATTAGGGGTGTAACGATACGCGTATTCGTATTGAACCGTTCGGTACGACGCTTTCGGTTCGGTACGCGGTACGCATTATGTATACCGAACGGTTCGTTGGAGTAATTAATTATATTTGAAAAAAAAAAAAAAAAGAGAGAGAAAGAAATATAATGATATGCGTTCAACAAGGTAGCCCAATAACCCAAACAACGTAACAGGCAACGCCCCTGACACTCCCGAAGAAGAAAAAAAACACCATCTTATATGTTTATGTTAGGCTACTCAGCAGGCGCTCGCTCACTCAGTACGCGCTGAAGGCTCGTTGCAAAATAGCCAATGCGTTTAACAGACTAGAAATGAGAAGATCCTCCAATAACCAACAGGTCTGGTGTTTGGGTGCACTTTGGATTCCCTTTAAGCTATAATGGTGATGGCAAGAGAGTGGTGGATAAAAAAACAACGGTATGTCGCATCTGCAACATGACAGGGTACACCAGCGGGATTACAAAAAAAAAAAAAAAAAAAAACCAGCGGGAATATCTGGGATATATGCGTCAGTACTATCTGGGAAAAGACGAAAAAAAGGAGAAACATGCACGCAGCAAACTATCCCTGCAGCATTTAGACACTATAGCTTACAGGGAATCCAACCCAAACACCAGACCTGTTGGTTATTTTAGGATCTTATATTTCTGGTCTGTTAAATGCATTAGACATTTTGCAACGAGCCTTCAGCGCGTGCTGAGTGAGCGAGCGCCTTAGGGGCCGTTCACATATCGTGCCTAAAAACGCATGGAAAACGCTAAGCGCGTCTTTCTCCTCCTTTCCAAAGCGCTCGGGCAGAAGCGCTCATGAGGCGTCTGTCTTTGCTAAGCAACAATGACGTGCTCTCTCCATGAGACGCGGAAATTTCAGCGAAGGATAAATGGATTTGCAGCTCTAAAAATCGCTTGCAGTAGCTCTGCTACTGAATTTATTTCAAAATTGCAATCCATATACAACTATGATCAGCTGTTCCTTCATCTTGGCTGAGCTCTCAACGTTGTTATTGGTAAGGATGAAGCTGATTGGTTGGTTCTTGTCACATGACCCGCGGTGCGCTTGCGGCATTCTGAAAAGTTGAGATGTTTTTACATTTTGCTGTATCTAAAACGTATCGAACCGAACCGAACCGAACCGTGACATCAGTGTATCGTATCGAACCGAACCGTGAATTTTGTGAACCGTTACACCCCTAATATATATATATAAAGACTTTAAAAATCTATTTTGGCAACAAACAAAAAATCTCTTAAAATGATGTTTGGTAAAATGTGTTAACTGCATAAATAAAACGGTTTCACACAAAGTTAAATCTAGTAAAACGTTTCAGGGATAAAGGATCTTGTCTGTACTTGTGTATAATATGACAAAATAAGAGCATGATGAACTCTGGTCACATGTAGAAGGAAGCTTGTATCTGAAAAACAGCTGAGCTGCTGTCAGAAACACAGTGAAGCCAGAATAAAGTTGACAAAGTTTCTCCTCAGCTCTGATGGTGAACGAGTCACGAGTTTGACAAGGTGTCGAAACATTTCAGCACAGTCATGGTGAAAGCACAGAGTGGATGCAGTTCACATGAAACAGATCGAGTGAGATTTCAGAGTGTCTCTGAACACAGGACACCCACCGTCCGTCTGTCTCTGATGGACAGATGAAACTTCACTGGGGGTAAACCCTTCAAGGACCACCACGTCGCTCAGAGCCGGGCTTCACTGCTCACAGCCGGATAGAAACATTTACACCACTTCTTGACATGCTTTTTAGGGCTCGGGGAAAGATTCAAGTCACACTGATGTGCACTCATTAGCTGATTAAATATTGATGACCAAAATAAAAAAATAAAACAATCATATGATATCCACACAGAAACTCAAAGGTCTTCATGACAACCCGCCAAAATAAAAGTTCTGTTTAACTTGAAGAAACTGTGACAGAAACATACTGCTATTGTACAGAAGAGCATACATCTCAATGTAATAATACTACTGACCTTAATAATATATTTAATAAAATATATATCATAATTATTACTTGTATCAAATTTATGATTAATTTATGATGGCAAACATCTGATGTACAACACTTTCGTCGCTAAAAAGAGGGTTCTTTAATTTTCATTTGACTAAAAGATAGAGTAATTTGTCTAATTCCAAATTACTAATCTAATTACACCATTCAAATTAAATTCAGAAATATCAAAATTAAAATATGGAATTTGGCGAATAAATAAATTCATTAAAATAATAATAATAATAATAAAATAAAACTGATTCTGAGAAAAAAAATTAGGTAGTGAGCAGACGAATGCTGCACAAAGTGACTGGTGCATGTCATCGTATATTAGTGGGGGTGGGGGGGGGGGGGCTGATCTTCTCAGCTGCTCTCACTATGCATTACAGGGTCTTTCGGCAGGACACATTGCAGGTGCCATACCACACAGTAATGCAACTCGTCAGGATGCTCTCGATGGTGCCTCTGTAGAAGGTGTACATGATGGGGGGTGGGGCTCTGGCTCTCCTCAGTTTGCGGAGGAAGTAGAGACGCGGCTTTGATTTCTTGGCCAGTGCTGCTGTGTTTTCTGTCCAGGAGAGGTCCTCTGTGATGTGCACACCCAGGAACTTGGTGCTGCTCACTCTCTCCACAGTCGCACCGTTGATGGTCAGAGGAACGTGCGGAGTGTGTGCTCTCCTGAAGTCTACAACAATCTCCTTTGTCTTCTCCATGTTCAGAGAGAGATTGTTGTCACTGCACCACCCAGTCAGGCGGCTCACCTCACTCCTGTAGTTTGTCTCATCTTTGTTGCTAATGAGACCCACCACAGTCGTGTCATCCGCAAACTTACTGAAGAGGTTGGAGTTGTGTGACGGTGTGCAGTCATGTGTCAGCAGAGAGAAGAGGAGGGGGCTCAGCACACATCCTTGGGGGGCCCCAGTGTTCAGTGTGATGGTGCTGGATGTGTTGCTGCTGACCCGTACTGCCTGAGGTCTTCCAGTCAGAAAGTCCTACAGCCAGTTGCACAGCGAAGTGTTGAGTCCCAGCTGAATCAGTTTGTAAATGAGCTGTTGAGGGTTGATTGTGTTGAATGCTGAACTGAAGTCTATGAACAGCATTATGACATATGAGTTTTTTTGTCCAGATGTGTGAGTGCTGAGTGGACGGCAGTAGCGATGGCATCATTGGTAGACCAGTTGGACCAATATGAAAACTGGAAGGGGTCCAGGGAGGGGGACTTGAAGTGGTGCATGACTAGCTGTTCAAAGCACTTCATGAGGATGGGGGTAAGTGCAACAGGACGGTAGTCATTGAAGCAGGACGGAGATGGCTTCTTCGGGACTGGGATGATGGTGGTAGTTTTGAAACATGTGGGAACAACAGCCTGACTCAGTGAGATGTTAAAAATGTCTGTGAAGACATCAGTGAGTTCTGCTGCACAGTCTTTCAGTACACGCCAAGGGATGTTGTCAGGACCCGGAGCTTTGCGTGCATTGATCCTGCTGAAGGATCTCCTCACACTGTCTGGGGTCAGCGTCATCACCTGGTCGCCAGGAGGAGGTGGAGTCTTCTGAGCAGTGGTGCTGTTTTGTTGCTCAAAGCGAGCGAAGAAGGTGTTCAGCTCATTTAGCAGAGAGATGTTGTTGTCACAGGTCCGTGGTGGGGGCTTGTAGTCTGTAATGGTCTGTTTCCCCTGCCAAGTGTCTCTGCTGTCACTGAACTGATGGGCTATCCTCCCGGAGTGCTGTCTCTTAGCATCTCTAATGCCACGGGACAGGTTTGCCCTGGCTGTCCTCAGGCCGACCTCATCTCCAGCTCTGAAGGCGTTCCATGTCTTCAGGAGTCTGTAGACCTCCCCCGTCATCCATGGCTTCTGGTTGGCCCGGACAGTGATGGTTTTTGTGACCGTTACATCATCAATACACTTGTTGATGTAGTCAGTGACAGTCTCTGAGTACTCCTGGAGGTCAGAGGTGTTACTACATGTGGCAGCCTGTTTAAACATGTCCCAGTCAGTTGTGTTGAAGCAGTCTTGAGGAACCTCTGATGATCTTTCTGGCCACACTTGAATCTGTTTGCGAACTGGTTTGGTGACTTTAATGGGCGGTCTTGCAAAGTTATTCAATTATGAAACAAATTGAATCCAACTGTAAACCATTCTTCAGCTAAATTCAGTTCAGTCTTGATTCGATTTAGTGGATCCAGTTTTGTTTTAGTTTTAGCTGTGTCAATGCTGCGAAGTTGATTAAAAATGACTACGCTCAATTCTGTTCAATGCTTATTCATTTCAATTATAGTGTCAATTTTGCCAAATTCATTGATTTATCTAGAGTAAAAAGCAGCTCCTAAAGTACTTTCCAACTAAAACCATTCAGCTGGAGCCCTGTTCTCACTGGAGAACTGGCCAAATGATACGAACGGACTCTTTAAGGGAGTTGATATGGATGATATTTCCTCATGTGTGTGGTCTATGGAGTGTGTGTTGTTGATGGGGAGTGTGTGTTGTGGAGCAGGGATGTGTGGAGTGTGTGTTGTGGAGCAGGGATGTGTGGAGTGTGTGTTGTGGAGCAGGGCTCTCACCAGGTTGTAGATGCCCAGCAGGAGCGCCTCGATGCAGCCGCTGCAGTGAGGATCTCGAGCGGCCGTCACTGACAGATAACTCCACACCATCTCGGGCAGAAACTGAAGAGTGAAGCGCTGTAAACGAGGCTCGCCGCTGCGGTAAAACTCAAACAACTGATGGCACACGGGCTCCAGCAGCTGAGAGACACAAACACAGCCCTCACTACACCAAACACACATCTCATTTACAGACAATACAACTAGATCAGAGCAGGAGTCCACAAGAAATTTCCACCCCTAAAAAAAGTGTGTGTGTATGTGTATATATATATATATATATATATATATATATATATATATATATATATATATATATATATATATACACATACATGTATACGTGACCAAGGACCACAAAACCAGTCTGAAGTGACAATTTATAAAAAAATAAGATGCATACATCATTGAATGCTGAATAAATCATCTTTCCACTGATGTATGGTTTGTTATGATAGGATAATATTTGGCTGAGATACAACTATTTGAAAATCTGTAATCTGAGGGTGCAAAAAAATCTAAATATTGAGAAGATCATCTAAAGTTGTTCAAATGAAGTTTTTAGCAATGCATATTACTAATTAATTTTTAGGTTTTGATATATTTACAATAGGAAATTTACAAAATATCTTCATGGAACATGATCTTTGCTTAATATTCTAATGATTTTGAGCATAAAAGAAAAATCTAAAAACTTTTACGCACACAATATTTTTGGCTATTACTACAAATATATCCTAGAGACTTAAGACTGGTTTTGTGCTCCAGGGTCTCACACACACACACATAAATAAACAGATGCATCTAAAAAAAAAATTAAAAAAATTCACACCTAAGTGAAACTTTCACATATTCTATATTACTTACATGTAACATAAAACATAAAAAAAATTTTTTTTTTTTGTTTGTTTCCATTTTGATGATTAGAGCATTTGCAAATTCTTTGTTTGATTGATTTTAGGCATCGCCTAAAATGTAAAATAAGGTTTTATATATATATATATATATATATATATATATATTTTTTTTTTTTTTTTGATTATATAAATTGAAATAATTAAATTATTTTATTTTGTAGAAAATGTCAAAAATGCTAAAAAAAAAATGTCTAAAGAAAGTACAAAAACATTCCTAAATGTAATAAATAAAGTATTTTAAATTATATATTTAATTACTTAAATTTAAATTAAATCACAAAACTAGGGCTAATTCTCAAACTAGGGTATGTGAGTAAAATAAAAATAAATAAATAAAAAGAAAAATCATAAACAAATACAATAAATAATTTACAAATTAGAACTCTTTATATTACTGTATATATTTACTTAATATTATATAAAAACTACTTGATAAAATTACCAAAAAATTTGCACCTCACAAAAAAATGATAAAAAAATTGAACAGTTTTCACACTTTATCTGCATGAGCAAATCACTGAACTGTAAACATGCAAATGTACTGTTAAATTATTGACATATTAACTTATATCTCAGCGATACTTCAAGTTAATATTTTAGGTCAAAGGTGTTTTGGCTGAGAAAAACAGTTCGGGAACATCAGGTCTAACCAGTTTTATACTGACAGACATTAAACAGCTAGTCGACAGGTTTAATTCAACACCAGATGATACTTGAGTTCATCCTGATGAAGACTGGGACATGATTTTATCTACTGGGATTAGATCACGTTATGATATTACTGGTTAATATTTCATATCATATTGCAACAGTCTTGATTACATCATGTGCTGAAGAGTATTCAACTACTTTTCTGTTGCAAAATAAGACCAGGAACATTTATTTAAAATAGTGTCATCATCTCATGCTGTTTTTAACTCTTTCCCCGCCAGTGTTTTTGCTATATGCTGTTAGCGTTGAAGATCACATTATTTTATTGCATTACTTTTGTGAATCATTTGTTTCTAAAGTGATTCAGTGCATGTATCAAACTATAAAAGTAAAATGTAAGGCATTATTAAAGTCTTTTGCCTTTTGTTCTTTAATATTTTGAATTGTTTTTATTTTTATTTTTTCATTTAAATGTTAAGTTTTGTTGAAATTTTGTTGTATGCATTTGTCATTTTTATTTAATTTCTTTATTGTTTAAACGTGCATAGATAGTATTCACACAGTTTTACCTTGTAGTTTTGGATCGGTTTTAGTTGTTTTAATACTACAATCGACTGCTTCTGTGGTCCTCATTTGTAAATCTGATAAATTTCTAAATATAATATACTACACTTTGAAAAAAATATTTGCATTGGGTTTGTACAAGCTATTTTTACGCATGTTTTTGTTGCATTTCCACACTTTTGACCAGCAGGTGTCACTAGTGTGTGGCGTTTCGAGCGCTTCAGTGAATCATTTAAAGAAGCAAATGGTTCAATTGATTCAAATCTTCAAAAAGATTAATTTCTCCCATCACTATGTCATATGCTTACATATGAGATCGCTCATTTGGAGATCTGTATTAGCGCCCCCTAGTGTATAACACTGAAACAAAACATTCTAAGGCTAAAAGTAGCTCATAACTCGCAGATTTAGTTATTTATTTTATTGTGAACACTGCATGTGCATATTAAAATGAAAGCAAAAGTTTAAAAAATATTAGTACTAGAGTGCTATTTGTTGAGTGACGATGATGACATTAAGCACATTACTAAAGGAAGAGCTTTAGACTTTATCAGTATATTAGTGAAGTCTGAGAGATGTGGTGGATTCCAGTAAAAGACATTCTAGTATGATTGTGTCATTAGTTTGGCTGTTATACAGACACACCCGTCCCACAGAAAACACCCCATCATTCATCAGTGTGATGTTATGCTGCCATGACACCAGACCGCATGATAATGAGCTCATACGGTCATAACTCACGCTGACATCACCACACACACACACACACACACACAGAAATAGACATCAGTAACACTGATCTCAAGAGATATTCTGCTTATTTTAGTCCCGACGTCTCGGAGTTTGATCATAAGATCAGAAAACGCATCTGCACGACTGAAACTTTGAAACTATTTGTAAATGAAGAGCTGGGAGACAAGAGCAAAGTGTCAGGCTCATATTTGTGTTCATACGCAATTTGTTGCCCAAATTGTCTTTTTAAGATACTTTTCTTCAAACTTCTGATTTAATGTTAAAAAAATAAAGATACAATTATAGTAGGTTATTAATATATTAGTATAGCAATATAATTGTTATTAAAAAAATTAATAAATAAATTAAAATATTTCCCAGGTTAAAAAAAAAAAAACAAAAAAAACACTTTAAATCATTTAGAAATCTTTCTAAAAATAATTCAGCCCTAGCTGTAATATTTTAGTGTCATTAAGATATTTCTATAGTTTTTAATAGTTTGAGTTATTTATTTTTATTAATTACAAAATTATTTAAAGATTTTTCCATCAGGATTTATAAGGTTTGTTAAGTTTTAATTTCATTTTTTCCCCATTACAAAATTACTCAAATTTTTAATAATTGCAAATGTTTTAGTAATTGTGTTAATTTTCCTTTTTTTGTCATTAAAAAATTAAAGGTTTTATTTTATAAGGTTTCTTAGGTTTCATTTTTAATTGTTTTATTTTATTCATTAAAAAAAAACTCAAATTAAAAGTTAAAACTGAAGCCAACTCAAAATCTTAATAAATACAATAATAGTACACAAGTAATTAAATTAATTTAATAACATTTTGCGCATTATAAAATTATGTAAATTAAAAATATATATTTTAATATTTACTAAAGTTTTAATAATTGTGTTTATTTGCTTTTTTATTTTCCTATGTAGCTTTTGTTAGTTTTTATTTCAGTTTTAGTTATTTCAGTACATCAAGTTGAACCTAATGAGAAGGAGAAATGTTACTTAATAAAATAATTTAAAGTTTTTTTTTATTTCACAATACGTCTTATTTTTCTGTCATTGCTGTATTTCTGGGAACTAGTGACTAAGTTTTAAACAGCACACAATAGGTTTATGAAAGGACAAAAGGATGAGAGAGAAATAAAGAGTGAGGCACAGAGATGGTCTTACGTCGCTGTAATTCTCTCGTATGACTTTATAGAGCGCAGGAACCAGAGAGCCCTTGTCCTTCAGAGAAGCAGCGTAGCTGGAGACGGCCGTCTCTGGAAGAGTCTGAAACAGCAGAAAACACACCGTGACACATCTCAGAGAAACCATATGAGAGAGAGAGAGAGAGAGAGAGAGAGAGAGAGAGAGAGAGAGAGAGAGAGAGAGAGAGAGAGAGAGAGAGAGAGAGAGAGAGAGAGAGAGAGAGAGAGAGAGACGCACCTTAAACTCAGACAGCCAGTCCTCCACCACGCTGTGATCCATGGCCAGCATCTTCCCTCATGTGCTGCAGGAGACCTCAGCCTGAAACACACCATCAGACGCTTTCAGACAACAGTCACATGACATCATGACATACGGCTTATGACAAACCATGATAAGATTTTTAGTTTTATTTTAAAAGTCACAAGCGTTGCAACCAAAGAGATTCATTCTTAAAATAATCCAAATGAAAAAAAGATTACAAAACAATTACTAAAATAATTAATTAAAAAAACAATTCAATAAAAATAATTTAAATGAAAAGAGGGATGGATGGATGGATGGAAAAGGGGAAAGAGGGATGGATGGATGGATGGAGGGAGGGAGGGAAAGAGGGATAGATGGATGGATGGATGGAGGGAGGGAAAGAGGGATAGATGGATGGATGGATGGAGGGAGGGAGGGAAAGAGGGATAGATGGATGGATGGATGGATGGATGGATGGATGGAGGGAGGGAAAGAGGGATAGATGGATGGATGGATGGAAGGAGAGATGAGGGAAAGAGGGTTATATGGAAGAAGGGAAAGAGGGATGATGAATGGATGGAGAGAAAGCGGGATAGATGAATGGATGGAGGGAAAGAGGGATAGATGAATGAAGGTAAAGAGGGATGGATGGAAGGAAAGAGGGATGGATGATAGATGGATGGAAGGAAAGAGGGATAGATGGAAGAAGGGAAAGAGGGATGGATGGAGGGAAAGAGGGATAGATGGAATAAGGGAAAGAGGGATGGATGGAAGAAGGTAAAGAAGGATGGGTGGATGGAGGGAAAGAGGGATGGATGGAAGAAGGTAAAAAGGGACGGATGGATGGAGGGAAAGAGGGATGGATGATAGATGGATAGAGGGAAAGAGGGATGGAAGAATGGATGGAGGGAAAGAGGGATGGATGGAGGGAAAGAGGGATGGATTGAAGGTTGGCTGGATGGAGGGAAATGTTTTAAAGTGACAGTCAAGTCATTTATGTCTAAAAGATTCAATTAAAAGTTGTTCTTTTGAACTTTGTTCATCTGTGAATCCTGAATAATAAAATGCATCACGATTTCCATGAAAATATTGTGCAGCACGACTGCTTTCAACACTGATGATAATCAGAAATGTTTCTCTAGCAGTAAATCATCATATTATACTGATTTCTGAAGATCATGTGACACTGAAGACTGGAGGAATGATGCTGAAAATACAGCGCTGCATCACAGAAATAAATTACACTTCACACATTTTATTCATATAGAAACAGCTTTTTTTTATTTAAACGCAATAATATTTCACATTTTTGTTGTTATTAATTGTATTTTTGTTTAAATAAATGCAGCCTTGGTGATGAAAAGAGACTTACTCAGAACTTTATCAAAAAACATGCCTGACCAAATTCCATTTTCTTCATTTTTTGGCAAAAGAGTCATGATATTTATATTCTCTCACAGACATTTTCCGTGGGTCTGATTTCCACCCGCTCTCTCTCTCTCTCTCTCTCTCTCTCACACTAACTTACTGTCGTCAGTTTTTCCTCTCGTTCTTTCTCTCTGCCCAAAACTTCTGTCTGTTCCCCTTCATATCATGCATGAGTCACTCCGGTCTGTTTATAACCTCTACGGCTTCCCACAGCCAACGTCTCTGACAGCCATTAGTCTGCAGCTCTCAAAGCGCTCTTTAATTAGCACAGAGAGCGATCGACAGCAGAGAGAGAGAGAGAGAGAGAGAGAGAGAGAGAGAGAGAGAGAGAGAGAGAGAGAGTAAACACTCCTTCATTCACGGCTGTATTGATTAGTCTAAACCGCCCCTCCTTTCCCCTGGTGATGGATTAATAACTGTTGCACAGCTTGAGTGAGTCTTATCCCGAACACGAGCGATTGGATTAAGCGACTCCAGTGCCAGGAACGGCTTTCCGCTTCAGGAAAGGGATTTTGTCCTGGTTTCCTTCTATGGTGCTGGAACGGCCGGATTCAGAGCTACTGTAAACAATCGGCTCAGGACGGAGAATCAGCTGACGCTGCTGAAGGGATGAACGTAAATGTTTGGTGCTCGAGTGGTTAATTATTCATTCAACTGCCCTCGCTTATCACCTGACGAGTCATCTGAGGAATATAAACACGGGTGACCTTTGACCTGGTAGAGCCGGACGGACGATATCGGTTACTGGACTGATCCTGGAACTGTAATCCACAGTCAAACAGATTAATGAAGCTAGCAGATGGGAAAGAGAGAGAGGGAAAGAGAGAGAGAGAAAGAGAGAGAGAGAGAGAGAGAGAGAGGGAGGGAAAGAGGGATGTATGTATGGATAGATGGATGGAGGAAGTGAAAGAGGGAAGGATGGATGGATGGAGGGAAAGAGCATCCCTCTTTAACAATCATATCAATGGAGGGAAGGAAGGATGGAGTGATGGATGAATGGATGGATGGAGTGATGGATGAATGGATGGTTGGAAAGACAGATAGATTAATAAAGGAAAGATAGATGATGGATGGAAGGATAGAGGTAAATGAGAGATGAGGGAAAGGGGGAAGGAGGGAAAGAGATGGATGGAGAGGAAAAGAGGGAAGGATGGATGGATGGAGGGAAAGAGCATCCCTCTTTAACAATCATATCAATGGAGGGAAGGAAGGATGGAGTGATGAAGGAAAGAAGGATGGAGTAATGGATGAATGGATGGCTGGAAAGACAGATGGATTGATCAAGGGAAAAGAGATGATGGATGGATGGAGAGGAAAAGAGGGAAGGGGTGAATGGATGGTAGGGAAAGCGGGATGATGGAAGGAGGGAATGAGGGATGATGGGAGGAAGGGATGAATGGATGGAAGAAGGGAAAGAGGAAAAGAGGGATGGATGGATGAATGTATAGATGGATGAAGAAGAGGAGCAAAAAAGACTGAAGAACATGATTTTCTTGACTCATTATTTGGTCAAACTGCCAAATTGAAAGATTATTTGCATAAAAGGGTCCATTAAAAATGTACTGAACAGCTGCATCTATGAGGCAAGACAAGAGAACTCAGTGCCACTGGCTGAACGAACCACGCAACAGGAAACAGGAAGCAGTATGTGTTTAAACCACACGCCCCCGTGTGCAAACATTAGACCTGCGTCTCAGGTTCAGTCCAGCAAACCACCAAACATCAGAGATCAGATTAACACTTAATAACCTGAAAAACACAGAAGCACAGATAAAAGAACACGTCACCCAGAAATAAACAAATCAATAGTCTGCTCCAAACACAAAGGTTCTTACAAGACTAAAGGTTGTTCAATAATGACCAGTCAACTGAAAAATAAGACCGAATCTACAGTAGAGATCAGCTTTATATTTGATTATTTGTTCAATCCAATTAAAATATACTACACGTGTTCCAGTACTTTTAAGGTGCTTTATATTAGTGGTCAACCGATATTGTTTTTTATTTTTTTATTTTTTTTTTTGACAATCGATGCCGATATCTTGGAAATCAGGGGATATCTGATATAAAACCGATATTTTTATTGTTGTTATTATTATTATTAATATTTAAGAAATGTTAAATCATTTGACAATAGATTTAAAAATAAATGTGCAAAATAAACATACTTCAACTTTAGATGACAAAGTATTTTTCACAAATAAATAAATATTTTAAAAAATGTATTAAAAAGGAAGTAAACACTGTATCAAACAGGGGACTCAGTTTTCTGGGAAGTCTGTGTGCATTGGGAATCATATTTTTCCATTCAAAGATCGTAAAATTATTTAAATGCATATTTGCTTAATGCTGGCGGCAAACAAGAAAGTATTACAATGTTTGCCTTTCTATTACTAATAATATAAAAGCAATAGTTATAATATTTTCTGTTTACATTAATTCCTTTGTTTAACCATCCTATCGGATTATTAGACTTATATATATATATATATATTAGACAGACCTGTTAACAACGAGAGTAAACGAGAGAGAGAGTGAGCACCGTGTTCTCAGGTGCTGCCTTTCTCACGCCGTCAAAATAAAAGTCCCGCCTCGAACCCATCAGCCAAGCAGAAAAACGTTATTTGAAAAATGCCAAATATCGGCCGATATATCGGTCGAACTCTTCTTTATATCCAAGCTTATTTAGAGCAAAAAAACGCATTTTTAAATGATTTAATATCGTAAATGACTTGAAAGTGAACAAACCTTTGAATATCAACACTAAAAAGGGTGCAATGATTTATTTCTCCAGTGAAAAATAAAATATAGTCATAAAATATAAACCTGTCAAACGGATTGGATAGTTACGCAGCTAAGTAAACTCCAGGGTTTCGAAGCAAGCACATAATATCCCTGAACACTTGCACATCACAAAAGCCTGAGCAAAAAAAAAAAAAAATCTCTGCAAAAGGCTTAAAGTAGAGAAGAAAAGCCCAGAAGTCACGCTGATGGAGCATATTTATAGGATGCGTCATGGAAAGACTGAGTGACTCAGACGTGTGTGGAGATCCAGAACACAAGCACTGAACCTCCATCTGATCCTACAGACACACTCAATACTGGAGATTTAGCACAGCTTTCTTCACTTTGGCTGCTTTACAGCAGTACAGCTTAAGGATTTCTGCAATGCGCAAAACGTGAACAGAACCGTGGGATATACTGTAATGGAGAACGTCACAGAACATGGCAAAATCTGGATTAATAAATCAAAAGTAGAGCTGTAGAGTTCATCACTTCTGCCTATGCTTTTAATTTAAAGAGTAAACCTCTATTGAGCAGAAAATTGAAAATCGAATTTAATAAAATGTTAAAATATTACATTAAATAAAGTTTTACGAACTAATTTGATTCCTACAGTTTAAAAAAAAATATGAAAAAAGGAATTGTTTAAATGTAATTTAATTACATTTAAAAAAGATTAGCCTAAATAAATTGTCAAAGATCTATGCATTCATTTGATGATGACATGAGGGATTTTGAAAATAAATTTGTATTAATCATAAAAGCCAAATTCGAGAAAAAAAAATATATATATATATAAAAAAAAAACTACAACACAGAACTTGTAGAAGAAATTGTATAAGGGCTGTATTATTATTACTGTATTATATTAATATTATCTTGTAAAATTTCAAATACTTTTCTAAATTGTTGTTAACATTTTATGAAATCAATGGGTTATACTTTGATTATAACAATTAAATTAAAATATTAAAAATTTAAACCAGGAAAATTAAAACAGACAACAGCGAATATTAGGGCCCTATTATTGTAAAATTATTGTATTATTGATTGATTAATTAATTAGTCTATTAAATTGATAAAATAAAATATGAATTCAACTGATTAATCATCCTTTTTGATTATTTAAATAAATGAAATCACTAAAGAATGGAATCCAGAAAAAAAAATCTGAAGGATTTCAGAAAAAAAAAAAAAAATCATGGTGCGTATTATTCGTACATTTTTAATAAATTACTAAATTATTCAAATGTTATTAATACTATTAATTAGTAGCCCTTTATAATTGTTGCAATTTATTTAATCCTTTAAAAAAAAACGAATCTAGAAAAAAAAAAAAAAAAACACTGAATTTAGGAAAAAAAATCCAACTGATTTGATAGCACCCTACAGTCCAGAATATAGCTGACAGAAAACAGAAGCAGCAGCAGAGAAAGACCATTACATGAGCACTAAAGCTCTCCTCCTCTGATTCCTCCATAATGGACACAGTAAATATTCAATCTTTAGCGACAGACATATCATTAGAGCTCAGTTCTGAGACTCAGAGGCTTGAGACTCCTTGAATTACTGCAGAGAGTCTGATTAAAGCCCACGGAGAGGCTCACTGTGAAGACGGGGTGTAGAGACATTAATGAGGGTCCTTCACACTCCCTGCAGACGCTGAAGCCAACACACATCCACACAACAAGAGTTAGACGCTTCTGCACAGTTGCTGTGGTACTCACACAGAGACAGATGTTAAAGGAGGATGAAGTCAAGCTCAAATACCGCTGACAACCTATTTTAGTTCTGCAACCTGATATAATGAAATAAGATACTCAAAAAACGCCTTGATTTATCTGTCTGCAAGTGACTGGATCAGAAGAGGAGCTGCTGTAAGAGACTGGAGGGGGAGGGGCTACGAGAGGCCTCGATGATGTCATCAGCGAGAGATAGTCGTTTCAGAGGCGGATAAAGAGATGCATTTTGATGAAAGATTGCAAAAAACTAACAAATAAATCAAATTTAAACCAGGAAAGCATATTTAAGTAAACCAGGTGACTATCATGACGGCAAAAATAAATAAATAAAATAAAACAATAAAAAAACGGTAATTAAGTAATTTATAAAAGGTAATTTATTATAAATTATATTAATCATAAAATAAAAATATACAATTTAATAAATGTATATAAAAAATGTAAACAATAATATTAAATGAAACATTAATATTCATGGTTATAATATTTATAATATAAAATAATACCAATATAAAAATAAAATTATATAATTAAAAAACAAAAATTTAACAAATATATAGCAGTGTTTAGGACAATACATCATAATACGAATATGCTACTATATATTATGTATTATTGATAGAGACATTATGAATCGTGTATAGCGTAAAATTAGTTTGTCGTTACGCATCTAATTTCTGATCATATAAAACACACCACTATAGTTATCATAATACTGCAAATTATCCATTATATCCAAGTTGTATTTTGCATTAAACCACTTTTAACAGGCTAAAACAAATTCTCTGTGAACACTTTCACTATTAATTTGTGTTAGTTCATCTAATCACAATAACGCTTTTAAACCACAGCACTGTCTCTCTTTCAGCACGTATGAGCGCCAGACCTAAAAACATCCATCAGCCGCCGGCCACAACCCAGATTTCTGGATCCTCCTCTTCACAGCAACCTCAAATCTAATCAATCTGGATCAAATCTCTTCAGGCCGATAAGGAGAAGACAGAAAGGGTCCGCCGAGAGGAGGATTCAATCCCATGAACTCACAGCGCTCCAGCATCCTCAGGAAAGGAAAACTGCAAGCGCAGGAAATCTGAGCGTCTGCTCTCAGCAACAGGTTTCACAATCAAAAGAAGGAATGCTTCTGAACAACAGTTTCTTCAGAATCACATGATCAGCTCAAACTGAAGCTCACAGAAACACAAGTTCACACGCCCCGCCCATTTAATGATTGATTTCTTACTCATTACATAATTAGAATAATCAGAGTATGATTCAATCGGAACTGTAGTAAGTATCAGCTCCATTTATCACATTTCACCACAAAAATCACAAAGAAGATTGCCAGTAAGTGCACCATTTCACAAACACTTAAAGCATATAAGTGCTTTCAGATTCTTGTATTTTAATTCACATTTAAGCTGGTCATTAAGTGCTCTATTCAACAAACCCTCAACAAGAAAAAACCCAGCATTATTCAACTAGAATTTAACCTACCAGTTGGTGAAGTATTATCAGCACTGTTTATCATGACTTTACCACAAAATCAGCACAAAGAAAAAGTAAAAAGCCATCAGACTGGTTCTGAGGAACAAACAACCACGTCCTTGCATTCGTCTCAAAACTCATACGCTTTTAAATCTGCTCATATTTCACATGTTCACATGTAACAAGTGCGCTATTTCACAAACACTTCACAAGAAAAATCCCTCAAAAAACAAGATTAGGATATGCTGGATTAGTCTGACGTCCAAACACACTCCCTCGAGACATACACACACACTTCAGCCCCCCAGATTGAAACATTAACACACACACATTCCTGACTATTCCTGTTTTATTTTAAGCTGTCTTACCGTCCGAAGTCCGAATGACAGAGGAATATCCCACAGAGCGACTCCCTCCTCATCTCACAAACGTTTCTTCATTTCCTGTTTCAAACCCTGCTAGCCCCTCCCACCCACTCACACAGACCCGACAGCCAATCAGAGCGAGGGCAGTCCGCACAAGAGCCAATCAGAGCGCAGGAGGCTGGGTTTCGGAGGGAAACCTGCTCCGTCTGCTTCGACTGGTTAACACAAACACACACACACACACACGGAGGAAAACCAGCAGGATCTGACACCACTGTGGCTCAGACGAGGAGACCCAAAACAACCCCGAGGACACGCTTTCAATACGGATGCAGAAGAGCCATTAAAACACTTCCACTGCTACACGACACAATAATGACAGGAAACACAGAGTTTATCAGCAGACTGGAGATTCAGGAACTGATGGATGACAGATGAATGAGTGAGGAAGAAAGACAATGCATTAGTCAATTAGCGAGCTACATCTAACTCAGATGAAATGAAAAGAAAAAAAATGCATTTATCTACTCTCATGTCATTTCACACCTATATGATTCAACATGAGGGTGAGTAAATGATGACAAATAAAGTAAAACCCTTACAGAACACGGGTGAACTCCCCATAAAAAAAACTCAAAAACACATTAATCTGAGTGAAATCAAAAAAATAATTTTGGCTGAAAAATACTGACTAAAATATATGCACTACTTTTCAAATACAGTCATTACTTTTTATTCAGTAAAAATGCATTAAATTGATCAAAAGTAACAGTAAAGACATTTACAAAGTGACCAAAGACTTCTATTTCAATTAAAAGTTGTTCTTCTGTGAATCCTGAAAAATAAAATGCATCACGATTTCCACAAAAATATTGAGCAGCACAACTGTGTTCAACATTGATAATAATCAGAAATGTTTCTTGAGTAAATCAGTATATTATTCTGATTTCTGAAGATCATGTGACACTGAAGACTGGAGGAATGATGCTGAAAATACAGCGCTGCATCACATGAATAAATTACACTTTAACAGAGATTCACATAGAAAACCGCTTTTTTAAATTGTAAAAATATTCAACAAATAAATGCAGCCTTTGTGAGCATTTATTTTGCCCTAACCCTCACCTTGAATGACAGTGTACATTGTTATAATATAATAAAAGAGAATAATTATAATAAATGCACAACATTAAAAATGTATACTGTAATTCAGCCAACTCTTTCATTCCTTTTTCGTTCTCATCCTCACACACAAATAACAGTCTCTTTTAAACACAACGGGACATGCATCTGTGCTCAAGGGTATATTGTGTACTTGTCACTTTCCCAGACAAAACAGCTTCAAAAACTGGTTGTAATGAACATCACAACTGGCACAAACACACACCCTGACTTCTAGGAATCAAGTAAAGCCAGATAATAAAAAACAAGATATTTTTGCATGCAATACGTTTCAGACAGTTCTTGAAGGGTGTGAAAACTTTTGAATAACTCGCTTTCACAAGCCAAATGTCAATCTATGGCATTACCATTTTTACAATGACTTGTAGAACTTGTCTTTCTGGGACACATCAGAGCCGTAACCTAAACGTGTATCTGTCTGAAGCTCAAATGCACGTGATTGGGCCATTTTTTGTTGTTTTGTGCATCTTTCAGTGACTCAGTCTGCGATGTTTTTCGTGTGGAGGTGTCGTGACAGTCATTCAGGTGAGGCTGGTCCATCTTGAACATCAGGAGGAGGATAAAAGGATATTGATTATCTTCACTGCCATTTAGAAAAGCTTTTTATTCTGCAAAGTACCTCACTAATGGAGCGCCAACAAAGAGAAAACAGGTTACTCGGGGCACGAGCGGCCATCATGGTTCAGAAAACCTGAACTCTGAACAAACCCAGACCCAGGCTTAAAGAAACAGTTCACTCAAAACTGAAAGATTAGAGACTGGAAAGATTGTTTTAGTCCATTTTAAGACTTTGGATGTCTTCGAAGATAGCAGAGGAGTCACATTTTTAGAGCCTGGCAGTTTTAGTCACCATTGGCTTTAAATGTAAACTGGAAAATGCTGCTATGAATATAGACATAGTAAAAGTATGAAAGGAAATGATTTACAAGTCCATATCTGGTCATTTTGAGAGTATTAGCTGGGAGCAGCTGATATCTGGTTGGTCGATTAACAAAAGCATGAATTTTGAAGAGTAAAGGCATTTAAAAACTCACTATGATTAATGTTTTAAAACAATTGTTCATTGATAGTTAACAACTGTTATGTCAAATAATGCCATTAACTAAGGGAAATGTAACATTAGCCCATTCCATGACGAAAATAAACATGTATTTTACATTTAGTGAACTTTTTCTTTAAAGAAACCAGGCTAAAACACCATAGAAAACCAACTCCAATGTCAGCTGTTCACATAAAAGTCACAAAAGCCACCAAAAATGATATTCTGGAAGGCGAATGATAAGCTACAACATTAGTCCCTCAAAACACCAACGATTATACAAATTGAAATTCTTGTCACAAATTAGCTGAACAAGTGTGAAAACCCTAGTCTCGCTCACCCTAGGGCCGTTCCTGTTCCTGTGCGAGATTCAGTCTGACAGATGCACAATATCCACCTTTAGCACAGAAATATTAATCACATCTTTCATGAAACACGAATGCTGCCAGACTCCAGACGCCATTTAGAGAATTATGCAACTCAACACACACGACACAGTCTTCTGAGTAACATCACGACAAATGTTTCCTGTCAGGAACATCATGAGGCGAACAACACCATCACGAACACATTAAACACCACACCTAATGCATGTGACTAAATGAATGGGATACGTCATGACTTGAGCCATCCTGCAATGTTTTACTTCCAGTTTTGCTAATTTAGCTTAAAAGCAGAAACTGATTACACACAACATCCTCTTAAACTGGGAAATACCACTGGCACTCATTCCACACAGCGAGTGGCTCCAGTTCAAGCGAACAAATATTTATATGGTGATAATGGTGATTATTAGAGATCTTTACAAGTCAATTATTAAATATTTGGAAACTGAACAATAATACACAAGCCATCTTGTCTGTAAGGTACTTTCCGAGTTTTTTGGTAACCGTTATATATCGCCAAGTACAAAGGCATAGTTCACACTGGAGATGAATCTAGGAAAACATAAGAAATATATTTCTAATATTTTACCAGTAGGAAAAGCGGTCATCAAACTTAAATGAGATTCTAAAGGAATTGTGACAAAGATATATTCAAATTTTTCTGTCAATACGCAAAAGTGTTGCCGAAATGCAACCTCACTTCCTGTTTGGCGTCTTTTGATACCAGAAAGTTTATTATGTTTCTGGAGAACAGTGTCAAACACCAAAAACTCAAGTTGTGATTTTTGTGAGGACGTATCTGAAGAAGATCTGCACCAATTTAGAGAAAGATTGGACAAGAAGAAAGGGGGGCATGATAAATCACAATGTAATCGCAATTGCAATTAGGCAAAAGCTGAAATTGTCATGCACATTAGGGCTGAAAAACCAAATTTGAATAATACAAATATTTGGCTTTTTGGTTCTCTTCTGAGGCCACAAGAGGCCGCATCAAACAAATATTAATAATGCATGTTTCTTCAAAGAAATAAAATAACACGACTACCGTAAAAAAATAAAATAAATAATGTTTCAATTAATGTTTATAAACCATATATAATTAACTTGCTTAAACAATTAGAAACAAAACAGCATCATGTATGTATAGTTTCATATAAAAGACCGTAAACCAATCACAAAGAGTACTTTTGCTTTTAAAAACATGAGATGCAGTCGGATGGGGAAAAACGCTTAAAGTCTTTCGGCTTTCTAAACATGCCGCTCTTTTGTGTGAGACGCGCGTGTAATGGTGATAGATGTCGCAAAATGCCCAAAATATGCATTCTGTGTGAACGGCTTGGTTTCCAATTTGAAGTAAACAAAATCTTCTCCGCATTCATGTTCTCTTTTTGCACAATATTTTGAATAAACAACATAGCAGCACTACATCTATTGGGTTCAACTGGATAAGCTATGAACAGCTAAAATGGCATAAACTTGTTTTAAATAAATAAAATAATAGTATTCCAATGGCTGGAAACCTTAGGCCGGTAGACAATGACTAGTGTCATTTAAACATGCAAAACTATTGTGAAAACACAGGCCCACTTCCTATTCAGCACCTTAACATTCATATCACACACAAAGAGTTTAATATATATTAAAAAGCTTTTAATTAAAACTACATTTGAATAACGTTGTGTTAAATTTATCTGACCCAAGTTTGAGCACGATCAGATGAAAGCTTGAAAAAGAGCCTACGATGGAAATTGCAATCCCAGGCTGCATTTAATTAGAATTTTCTAGGCTACTTGGTTGAGAAGTTAATAGCTAAAACGTAGATGAGAAATTGAGCTGTTGTTGGCACAATCTCAATAAGGCTGCAAAAAAGAAAGCAGCACAAATGTAATTTTCTCACAGCCGTGAGCATGTTGTCAAACCTACAATGACTTATAAAGCTCTTATTCTTATTGAAAGCTCTAAAGCGCTGGACCCGGAGGACGCTGGAGACGCTGTCAGTGCCAATTACACTCACATCTGCATTATTGTACTCCAATCTCTTTAGACTGTTGCATATTGATTTAAATCACAGATTAATGAACTGCCTGTGGGTTATGCATGTAGAGGAGAGAGTGGACATCCACTAAAACACGGACAGTAATGAAACATCCCAGTGCAGACGGCACATCGTTCACACGTTAATAAGCATCGTTATGGTGCGTGATAAGGTGCCATTTAAAGGTCAGACGTAAGCAGAAATCCCCGCTCAAAGAGGAAGATCCAAACCGCACAGACAGGAATGATAACAGTGTAAGAGAAACCGACGATCAGTATCACTCCCTCGAGATCAGTGACACACTCCTATACTTCTGACTTTCCACAGAGTCTGGACCAATTTACAGCTTGTTCTGGCCAAGAATCGCCCACTTGTACAAGAAGAGACTTGTTAAAGAGTTCATTTCATCTGAGAACCAGTCTTGAGTGGGTTTCGCTGGAAATTAATATTACAAAAATACACTGGAAATGAAAAAAATTGAATAAAATGGTTCATAAAAAACGAAGATGGGTACGGTCAACTCAGCCCTAATATAATTTACTCTTACGAAAACATTTTAATGCATGAAAAATGTCACACAGGGACATCCTTTAAAATTTTGGAGTGAGGAAACAAACAACTCTGTGAATTAGAGTTTCGAATCGATTCTCTTTGAATCGACGGACAGTTTGAATCGAATTGATGGAAATGAATCACTTATCAAATAATTGTATTTCATACTGATGGGATGCAATTAAAACATCTCAACTCTTTTCCACAATACAAAGGAGAAAAGGCACCAAGTGCCTCTTAGCGTCTTTAATGACACTAACCTTGCAAATTTGACCAAATATGGTGATTGCAACCAGCTCGTTTGTGCGCACAAATGCATCAGACGGTCAGTAACCAGACTGTGGCCCTGCAATCTGAGGCTGAGACGAGAAACTGTCACTGGAACCAACTGTATGCGTGATGTTCATCAGCTCACATCTACAAATCATACCATATAATAACATCCGTACAGCTGTGGTCTTCACTTTCCAGAGAGACACCAGCCACATCTGCATGCATCTAATCAGCTGTCAGATAAAGAGAGGACACAACTGTGATTTTCTGCTCGTTGGGCACAACTCTTATCTCTTCACGAGTGGCTTCTCTCATCACAGAGGTCATTTCCTTTTATAATCTTGCTCCTTTAAAAACAGGCTGATCATCTGTCATGCAGTGACTGGAAGGAAGGTGAACCATGTGACTGATTTTGTGTGTGTGCGTGTGCAACTCCCATTACACAACAAGACACTTAAACACTGCATGTACAAACACTGAAAAATGCTAAGGCTAACAAATATTCATTCATCCACACACTTTGGCTACAAATAAGCACTCAAACAATAAACGCATGCATGCACATACTCTAAATACAAATAACACTGCATGCATGCATATTTATACTCATGCATGTCACACAGAGAACCATGCATGAGCATGCATACACACATCAAGCACTCAAAGCACTGTACTTTTGTGCATGTACACAAGCACACAAACAAACACTATGCATAAACAAATATAAGCATGCATGCATGCATGCATGCATGCATAAATACAAACAAGAATTTAAACACACAAAGTCGTACAAACCCATGCACATACGTACTCACACTCAGAAACACAAACATATGTACATGCATACACACACACTTGAGCAATGACAGCTCGAGCACAACTGCCTTGTCAACTGCTTTAAACAGCAAGAGCAAAGTCTATCTTTCATCAACACTTCTTATCGAAGATGTCCAAATATCTTCTCCCTCATATGAAGTTTGCAAAGACAAACATGAATGAGTTTAATTATCCGAAACGCTTTATGAGCTCAGTTTGTTTAACAGTCACATGAGATGAACCGCCACGCCATCAGCGAATGTACACAAGACTCATGTAGATCTCGTATAAAGGAAGTTTTTTATATATATTTATACTCACTTATCATGCTATATGCACGGCTTTTTCCCCGCTCGCCTGGTTTATGTCTCGGTTAGTCCATTAACACGCTGAAATAACTGAACACACGCGAGTCCTTCACCAATACTTTCACACACTTCAGTCTATCATGGAGCGAGTTAGGGTTTCTGATTGACAGCGGCAAGGGCCAATGGCGGAGGAGGATATAAAACCCGCAGCCGCTTCCACAAATAGCAGCCAATCATATGGCCCCGTGGGCGTGACTTCGCGGTTTCCACTAGCGAGGTAGACTGTGTCTGTTGTAACTACTGTTAAATGTAGTCAGTAATGTGTAATTTACGACCGAAAAGACATGTTTTGTGTGCTAAATTAGACTAAATAAGTACACACATTTAAATTCAAAATATTTTTGAAAATAATGCATACATATAAGTCAAATGACAGTGAAAATGTATACAAATAATAAAAAATAGCATTGTAGCTCCTTGCAAACAATACTATGGTCAGTGTTGAAGCGTGTGTAGGGTTATGCACGTGATCGGATTCTCTGAGAGGGTTCATGAATCATTTGATTCAGATCTGGACTTCAGAGCGCGAAAGATTCAGAGTAGGTTGCGAATCGAGCATTTTTCACAGAATTGATTCAGAGTCCGACTTCGAATCACATTGCAAATTATTTGATTGATCCGAATTTCGGAGCGGGTTTGTGAATCATTTGTTTCAGATCGCAACTTCGGGGCGTGACTCATTATATTTGGATTGGGTCCGCGAATGAGCATTTCATAGATCGTGTGATTCAGATCAATACTTCTGAGCGCATATTGCAAATTATTTGATTCAGATTGGTTTGTTGCGAATCACTTGATTTAGATCGAAACTTCTGAGTGAATGTTTGTGAATCATTTGGGTTTCAAATCGGATTCATAAATAATACAGATCGGAGTTTCAGAGCAGGTTCGCAAATCATAATTCTGATCCGGACTTCGGAGAGTGTTTCGTGAATCATTTCATTCAGATCTTCGGAGTGCGAATCCTTTTATTTAAATCGGAACTTTGAAGCAGGTTCGTAAATCTTTCAGATCAGGACTTTGGAGCGTAAATCATTTGATTCGTGAAACTTTTGATTCAAAGTGTTTATTGCAATCACTTGATGTAGATCGGAAATTTTAGCAAAAGGGTTTGTGAATCTTCTGATTCAGATTCGGACTTCATGAATCGTTGAATTTGAAGCGGGTTTTATTTATTTTCAACGATCAACTTTTATTATGTGCTAAAACAAAAAAGTATATACAAAATAATAAACTATAAACATTTAGAAAGTAATTAATTAAATGGTTAATGAAGGTTTAAAAGGTGCAATCATTCTAAAATATTCTGATTATTAATATACCAAATATAAAGCAGTAGACGCAAAGTGTTTAAGACTTTAGATCAATATTCATATTCATACTCATTTTCACATTAAAAGGAATAATTATTTAAAGCATGTTAGTGCTTTAATAAACAAAAATATTAAAATACCCACAAGTAGATACACCAAAGGACACAAATAATAACAAATCCCTTAAACTATTCGTTCTCAAACAGGTGTTTTATTATCATCAAGACACTAACATGAGTTAAAAAAAAGTCAGTTTATATTTTACATCAGATCAGATTATACTAGACAATGATATCGATCTTTAATAATGTTTAAATACTGAAAACAGATCATAGTCCTTCATCAGCCTAGACATTTTATTACTTGCACTATAGGGTCAGGTTTTATGTCCTTAACAGACACGTAATGTATTTTATAATACAGTTCTAATATTATTTTAATGGTTATTGCATATTTGTATTGCTATGGCGTTCATCTAATGTATATTTGCAGCTACATTTCCAAATTTTGGAATGAAATAAAGTCTTCTGTTCATGATTTAACATTATATTAAATCCTTCATATTTGCTATTGGCTCACACTAAGAGACAAAGTCAGTTCAGGGTGTGATTCCAGAGAGCAGTGCAGCCTCATTGAGGAGATTCCCAGCCTCTTTCCTGTACTTCGGACTCAGTTCTTTGGCTCTCCGAGCCTCTTTGAGGTTTTCCTGCAGGTTGTCCACCAGCCTCTTTTGCTCCTGGTGTCTGGATTCAGCAGCTTCGATCTGACTGATCATGCTGGTCTCGGCTCTCAGAAGCGAGTCGATCATTTCGTGGAGTTTGGTGCTAATGGAGATGACGGATTTGGTGGCTCGGCTCAGTTCGGTGACGTTTTCTTGCGTCCGCTTCAATTCGCTGGGGATCTCGGCGTCTGATCTCACCATCAGACTGAAGTCATATCCTTTAACCTCCAGACTGATGTGGCACAGCTCTGATGGAGAGAAAACGAGACAGAGAAATGTTATTTCTATAACACTTTTAAAGCTACAACACACAAAGTGGTTTACACAAAATAAAAAACACCATCATTAAATACACATTTATGAAGAGCTATACACAAAATAAGTTGAAGCAAAAAAGATCAACAGCCCGGTCTCCTTTTGTTTTATATCTAGTTCTTGAAACTGCCAGAAATACATTCAAAGGTGATCTAAGACATATTCCTGTTTTGTACAGTCTCAGAACTAGCTCAGAAAAATATATAGGTGTCAAACCGTTTAAAGCTTTTTATGTCTGTAAAAGAATCCTAAAATAAATAGGTAAGTGAAGTAACCAATGTAAAGGAAGCTACAAGAGGAGAAATATGATGAAATAACTTGTATGTCAATAATCTGGCTTCAGTATTCTGCACGAACTGTTAACGCGATAAATGCAATTTTTTTTTTACATTTATTAAACATTCTTGAAAGACATCCAGACTATTTAGATCCTTTAAACGCAATGATAAGTATTTAAGTCACAACTTTAAGTCATCTGCATAACAGTGAAAATGTATCTTGTGTTTTTGGATTAAAGCGCCTAAAGGATACATGTGAGCTGAAAACAAAATTGGTCCTAACAGAGATCCTTGTGGAACTCCACATATAACTTCAGATATTTGGGATACTTCATCTGCAACTGACACTACAAATGTCTTACTTTAAGTTTTTTATTATTAATTATTATTTTATTCTAATAATAATTACAAAAATAAGATAATTTAAAAAAAGTATTATTATTTTTATCAGCTTTAATAAATTTATTAAAATAACTAAAGCAGACAACATAAATATGTTTTCAAAATGTATTATAAAATTAACTTACAATCTGCAAAGGAGTGGAAATATATACATTCAAATACTGTTATTTCAGACACCATTATAGTTTTTGGTTAATATTTGGAATGAGATATTTTCATATTTTCTCCTATCAGTTTTTATGATTTTGTTATGCATTTTTGACATTTTTTATCAGTTTCTGTTGTTTTAAAATGTCTGTATAGTTTATTTTATTTATTTAAGTACAAGTTAAACAAAATGACAATGAGAAATGTCACCTTGTTAACTAGCCGAAATTAAATAAGCTTAATTTTTTTATTTTTTTTTCTGTTAACATTAATTAAATTTTATGATTTTTTTCTTTGGTTTTAGTTTTAGTTAACTGTAATATCCCTGGTTCAAATACTCCACTTATTGTCAAAAATCTCTTAATTTTCTGTGTCTGCTTGGATGTAGTAGAAAATAGGGCTAATTTTCTCTTATCACTGGCCATAATTCTAACCTTGAAATCAGATTTATGCATGAAATAATGTTGTATGTGTAAAAACAGGATCATCTGGGTTTGAAAATCTGGCTCAGATTCAGACAGGAATCATGTGGTTACAGAGTTTTTCTGCTGATTAAGTGATGACACAAGATTTCTCCACCTTCTGGCTGTCGAAGCAAAAAATGTTACAAAGTGCACCTATTTTGTGAGAAAGTGTGATGCGCCAATGGAACAAAATCTGCGCCGCAAAATTAGTAAGAAACAAGTACTGGATTTCATTCGGCATACATAATGCAGGGCTTGATACTAGACAATTACAAAATAATTAAAGTACCATTTATATGGTAGTCTGAGGTACTTTAGGACACATAAGAAATCTCTAGTGAAATCACATGCATCTAAAACATGATTCTGAATGACTAAATTACATGCAAAGTTGCAATCAGCATAAACCTTATGTGCATTTCTATCCTTTTCATGCATCATATTAATCCATATTAATCCATGTTTGTAATTGTCCATTATAAGTGAAGGGTTTTGCTTGAATGTGTTGTGTGTCTTCTACAGGCCGTGACTCACGTGTGAAGATCTTACCATGTTTCTCCTTGATTCTCCTCAGGCATTCAGACAGACTGTCGTTTACTGGACAGTGATAGCGGCTTGCAAGGGTCTGAAGCTTGTTCTTCATCGATTCATAGTGTTCCTGCTGTCTGTTGAACGTTTCTGCAACATCAGTGAATCTCTCATCGAGACCAGAAACACCAACACGACGAGCCGTAAACCTGCCACTCCTCTGATCCACATCTGCTGGAGGATAACACACAGATTAACAGATAGAACGATAGAGCAATAGAACGATAGATAGAGCGACAGATGATAGATAGATACTGTTAGCTGGTCGTGGTGGTCTTGCAGACTCGGTTGGTGTTTTATTGTTGGACTGAATCAGAGGTTCTCTCTGTAAGTGGCAAATGAAAAGTGACATTAGAAACCAAATGAACACTTAAAGAGAACAAATGCACAACTAAAGGATTAGAAAGAGCGAGCACTTTAAACGAATACACTTCTGTTGCACTGAATATAACAAGCACACATGCACAAATCACTAAACAGGAATAATCATCTATATTCATTCAGACAGAACTACTTTCGTTTGCTTCATGTTAACTCTTGTTTCTGGTCAAGCTACACATGACCCACTTTACAGATAAAGTCTTGTTCTGAACTACTGAGGCATGAAAACAACACATCTACTTGACTGACCTACTAAATGACTTCATATATATCCTAAAGTATGTTTCTCATGTCTAAAAACAGTGAAAAGGAAGGGCGTCAATGCTTCTGTCTCAGTTTAGATCCACCTGATACACTGTCCTGTTTATACCCTCAGATTTAAAAGCTAAACAAATACAGATTTTTACTCTAATCTGCCTGTAAAAATAATGACCATAAATCAGCCTCTTACCTCATCGTCTCGGTCGGGAGAGGAAAAACAACACCCCATTTTCTCAGCTCGCAGGAGTTTTCATGCCCGTAAAACACTTGAACTGAAGTTGAGCAATCGATGACGTCACAGTCATGTGGTGCACGTCACACACAGGTGCTTTACTGTAAAGCGTGTCACCTGCGGAAAGGAAAAGAAAACAACACAAAACCCCAAATGTATAGGCAAAGCTACATGTAAATTTGCATCCTGCGCTTTGCATTCGGTCTGTTTACTAGCATATGCGCTTTATAACCTATTATTATGTTATCTAATAGATGCACAAAAATATAGGCTATTTTAAGTTTAAGCATCAGTTTAAGAACAGACAAATAAAAAGCCATTTGATTTAAATAATAAAAAAAAAAATTATAAATCGTATAAAAATGCATTAGGCAATGTTAATATTCATGGATAATAATAATACAACTAATAATATAGTAATATTCGTCCCAATAATAGCTGATTGTATTTCCTTAGTTCTGAGATGATGTCAGTTCTCTATAAGAGCCTCTAGGGGTCGCCACTGACTCGCTTTTAATGCGCTCTGCTTTGCCTTTAATTATTTTTCTTTTTAACAATATTAGTCAATTGTACCATACTTTTTAAATTGTTATCTGTTAATAAGTTTCTGTTTTTATGTCTGCATTAAATTGCATTTATGTGCATGCTTTTTGAAATCGTTTTCATGGTCCTGATGCACTTCTAAATTATAATAATAGTAATAATCATTTGGTTAGGCAGGCCTATTTGAGCAGTGATGTCAACTTAGCAATTTTGTTACTAAATTTAGCAACTTTTCAGACTACCCTAACAGCTTTTTTCTTCTAAAAGCACTTAAGTAAAATTAAGTTATTTTTAACAAATTTATTTGGCAACTTGTAACAACTTTTGAACAATAAAAAGGCACACAATTTTCCATTTAATTACACAAAAAGAGATCATACATATGCAGTTTCCTGATATTAGCAATAGTTCAATTCAATAATAACAATAATTTAATAATTGTTCATTTACGATACACCTTTTTGTAGCTTGTACCTGTGATTGTTGATCAGTGCACTAAAAAAAAAAAATCTAGACAAATGTAAAAGGCACTAGTAATTTTCTAGGACATAGCCATTTCCATTATCTGTTGTAGCCCTGTAACCCAAAAGCACAAAATACAATGTGTAATTTAAAATCCAGTTGAAACATTTTTTAACATAGTAGATTGTGGCCTATTTTTACAGATTTGTCTTGGAGTGTATAGTGTACTAACTAAATACTAATACACTGCTTCAGACTATAATTGTTCAGAATGTGTAGTTCTGCTAGTTTACTAGCCAAACAAAAATTAAATTGTGCAAAAATGTGTCGGCTAACTGTTTAATTATTCAATATTGTGTTAAATAATAGGCCTATGTGTATTTTAATATTATAGTATTCATTTATTATTTTACAAACAAATCTAAATGAACATTTAAGGTATATAATGAAGGTGTGGATAAATTAGATATAGCCTACTTAGTGACTTGCACTTCAGATGTTAAATGTAGAGTGTATAAGGTTATATATCATGCTCATGTTTGTTTGAAGTATGATTTAACTGTCTACATTATATGTATGGTATGGATTGTACCCTTAAAAAAAAAAAAAAGTAATAATAATAATTAACATATTTTTTTGTTTGCTGAGATTTGATGCACTGACACAATGCTGCACTGCGATTACGCAATGACGTCACAATGCCATTTATCAACAAATCATGCAAGTATATAATTTTTTCTTGCTCCCTGGCATGTAATATATTAATGTCATTCTGTGTTTCAAATGTTATAATAAAAATACATTTTTTAAAAACAGCTTCCTTTGAAAATTATCTGGCGACACTGGATTTGAGACACATGGCCGAAACAGTTCATTCGGAGTCTAGGGCGCTTAAAGTGCGCCAGCTAGGGTTTGTGACACAGCCGCTGGTTTGTCTTTCAAGTGCCAAGTGCTTGAAAACACAGAAGCAGGCAGCTAAACAAAGATCAAGCAGCTGTTGGTAATTTGCTTTCTTTCTGTGAGACAGCGCCGGGTCCGTATCATTTCGCTGTCACCCGCGCGCCGTGAGCTGAGCGCTTAAGTGAAGGTTTGCCGAATAAAACAGTATTGATGGGGGACGTTTCCGGATGCAGGTGTTTGTGCTGACAAACGAGAAAAAGCGCTTCACTAGCTACTAATTGAGCAGAAAACACGAAGGGGGGGTTTGGGGGGGGGGGATTCACACGTGCATTATATGTGGGCGAAGACATCAAACACAACAATAGCACTCACTCAGGAGCAGATGAGCGGAAAACATGCTGATGCACACTTTTATAATCTCATACACATTATTAAAGTTGCACTAGGCTATGTACATATATTAATATTATTATATACACTTAAAAATTATAATAGTATTTTAAAAAAATAGTATAATAGTATTATAAAAAAGCGTAATAGCTGTAAATATTCTGTAAATTTTCGGGACTTCCGGTTTATTAGCCGCTGCAAAAAAGTATGGTAAACAGTAAAACTATCGCGCCTACAAACTAGCTTGTTAATTTTAAAGACAATATATTTAAATAATTATGATTAAAAATACACGTTAAAAAATTATAATATCAAACAGCATAATGTATTGATTTGTACAGGTAAAATACCTGTAAACGAAAGACACCGGAAGCCGGAAGTTACAAATGGCGCCCGATCTTGTGTTCAAAATAAGGCGGACACATTAAATTAGCGGGTTTTGTCAGAAATTTTTATTGACAGATGACTAGATGGAAATACTTTGCAAACTAGTGAGCCTCAAGGGTCTTTGGAAAAGTTTCGAGAAAATCAGTGTAAATTTACAAGTTAACTAATACATTTAAAACCTAAACTAAGTAAATAAACATTTAAATAAAAATGCATGCATAAATAAATCATACAAATTTGATTAAAATTAAACAAAATTGAATTAAAAAATAATAATAAATAAATAACTAAAATAACAAATGTAGCTAACAATACAGTATATTATAGTAGTAGCAGTAAATACTTACCAAAAATGTAATAATTAAATTTCAAAATAATAGGTTTTAAAATATTGTTTTTTATTTAATTTTGGGGGATCTTTATACATTAAAATATATAGCTGCCTATAAAAAATAAAAAAAACTTTCCCTTGCACAAGGATGATGATATTTCTGGTTAAACTACCTTGGCATCAGATGTAAACAACCTATACCTGAGCAACATGTGTTTGGACTATACTAGCAAATATTCCTTCTAAGCAAAAATAATAAATGCATTTTTGGGCTTGTTATAAATCTAGTGAGCTTTCCCAATATAGCATTGTGTGTGTTCTCAAAACTTAGGGGATAGCTCACCCAAAAGTACAAATCTGTCATCATTTATACTCACCCTCAAGTTGTTCAAACCCTGTATGAGTTTCTTTCTTCTGTTAAACACAGAAGAAGATGTTTTATGGTCATCCATAATATTTCTTCCATACTATAGAAGTCAGTGGGGACCATCAAGTGGACCACTGACATTTTATGAAATATCTTCTTTTGTGTTCAACAGACGAAAGAAATGAATAAAAGTTTGTACAAGATGAGGGTGGGTAAATGTTAATTTTTGTGTGAACTATCCCTTTAGACAGAATGTTTGGGCATCATTGGGAGTGATACTATTATAATAATAGCCTAGTGTGTACTGTATGGCAGCACTATGGCATTTTATATATATATAAGTGTCCCTTGAGCACAAAAGCAGTCTTAAGTAGCACAGGTATATTTGTAGCAATAGCCAACAATACATTGCATGGTTCAAAATTATAGATTTTTCTTTTATGTCAAAAATCATTAAGGATATAGTAAAGATCATGTTCCATAAATATATTTTGTACATTTCCTACTGTAAATATATACAAATGTAACTTTTAATTAGTAATAAGCATTGCTAAGAACTTCATTTGGACAACTTTAAAGATGATTTTCTCAGTATTTTGAGTTTTCTGCACCCTCAGACTCCAGATTTTAAAATAGTTGCATCTCAGCTAAATATTATAATCCTTATGACTTTTTGTTATGCTCCAGGGCCACATATACTCGGTCAAACTATTTTTCTGTCTGTGTGGAGCGATGTTATAATTGTTATGAGGATTAATATCACCAACAAGCCTCTGAAGTTCTATTTAACTGCGTTTATAAATGCAGTACACGCTTTATAGCTGCATGTGCATGCATTGAGTGAATGGTGTGTCCGCGTGAGGCATTTCCCGCGAAACAGCAGAGCGCCGCATTCTGGACTGTTCCATTCAAACAGCAGGCGCGATCGCGGGGGGATCATGTAGACTTTAATTTCACATCAACCTTAAGGGGGAGACTGTTGTCTTGTATATTCTATCATCTGTTTATCATTCTTATATATAATAGGTATTATGTCAATAAAAATGAATTCAAAGTGAGCTGATGAGCTCTTTAGTGACGGATCGGTCATGTAATCACCCCTCCGTTTTCTCACAGCCTCCTGTGCGCTCGTGTTGTTTTTTAAACCTTTCATTCATTAAAGAGTTGTAATCGCACACAGAGAAGCACCAAACAATCACTTTAATTCTTAAAACGATGAAAACACGCAGAGCATCCTTGAAGGTAAGAGCGATAAGAAGTGTTTTCCGTTAAAAATGTCCTTTAAGACAAACAGCGACGGTTTCGAGAGTCGAGTAAGCGCGTGCACACACTTATCAATGATCGTCGGTTTAAAACTAGATTAAATTCATATTTAATGAGGCACAGAAGATGATCAGCAGAAAATGTAATAAAGTCTGCAGTGTTAATGATAATGCATCTTAAAAACACTTTTACTTGCGTTTTTTTCTTTATATATTCAGATCTTTGATTTGCATTTATGGATATCTTTTGATGTCTGCACAGAGTTAATAAGCAAATTTGTTGTTTATATAGGGCATTATAATATTATTACAAAAAATGTCATATCATTTTTTGTGCAATGCATATTATTATTAAAGTTTACAGTAGTAGTAGTAGTAGTAATTAATGCATATTTTTTTCTTGTTTTTATAGTATAATTAATAGTGTGTATATATATAATAAATAATTGTAATTATTTAATATTTTCTCTAATAAACCTCTTGCGTTCAGGCAAAGCAGCTGGAAGTAGCAGATGTATCAGAGGACAGCAGAGACAGCATCCAATCAAAGGGATCCTGGAAGCCTGTTAGTATCATCTGCAGTTACAAATTAATGCAAATTATTCCTGATGATTGGTTATTAATATTTGGAACCAATTGTATCTATATATATATATATATATATATATATTTTTTATTATCATTACTAAGTTTTATAAAAAATAAAATAATGCATTTTTAACTTTTTTTTAATGCATTAACGTTTTTCATTTAAACATCAAATTAACTTTTTTCACTTAATTTTTTATTTTTTTATTTTTTAAGTCTATACAGTATTATTTACTTATTAGTTTTAATTGTTTCAGTGCTTCAACTTAAATTAAAAGTAAAAAAAAACATTTAAAGCATGCATTTATTTATGTATGTACACACTCAAAATTATATATATATTACTTTGTAATATAAATCCATGTTACTTGAAATAAAATCAATATTAGCTAGAAAAAGAAGTTCATAAGCACTTTTGAAGTTTGAAGTGGTTTTAGTTAACTTTGATAACTCTGATCTATGGAGTTGTCCTTTGACCCTGATTTTCTGTGTTGAACTGCTCCGAGGTTTTATGGGATGAGTGATTTAGGGATTTAGAGAGTTTATGTTTTTTAGCTGTGGTTGACAGCCTGGATTTCTCTCCAGATCTTCGTCTGTTGTGAGGAAACCAGAGCCTGTCATGTGTTCAGAAGAGTTGCTTTACTACTTAAAGCAATGCTTTTAAGCCTCGTCTGATTGAGAATCCTGGAGTAATAATAATTATAGTAATGTTTATCCACTCTGTCTGTGTCAGGACGTTTGCTTCAGGTCCAAACACATGACGGATGAGCTGGCGCAGGCCTTCATGGACACCGAGAGCGAGAGCGAGTTCGAGGGATTCTCTGCAGAAGAGTGTGACTGGAGAAAACCAGTGGTAAATATGACCAAAAATACCACGTACAGTTATGATGAATCCAGTCTGGGAATATCTGCTCAGTTTGGGTTAAAGGAACAGTTCGCCCAAATGTGTTGAAGATGTCCTCACTCTCAGACCGTCCAGATGAGTTTGTGTCTTCATCAGATTTAGAAAAGTGTAGCATTGTATCAGTGTCTCATCAATGGATGAGACGCTTATATAAATTTTGGCTGAACTATTTCTTTAATTTTACATATATATATCTATCTCAAATGTGACTGTCAACAGCAGAGCGAGGGCACTGATAACGACAGCGACGACAACGGCTTTTATTCTGACGGAGAGGAGCCGGCGTCTAAAAAGAGGCGCAGCTCTGGACTGTGTGTCGCATTCAAGTTTCCCACCAAGAGAGGCCCCGCCCCTAAACGGAACACTGCCAAAAAAGGCAAGAAAGAGGCCCCGCCCCCAGCCCCGCCCATCAGCAGGAAGCCTGCAGGAGGAAACAGGAAGCGGCGTGAACCAGAGCAGTCAAAAGAGTCTACATTATATGAGCGTATACGAGCAGAGAGCCAATCAAAGCCCTCTGATCAGGTGACCGGTGTGGAGAGTCTACTGACCGACCAAGAGATGCAGATACTGAGCAAGAGAGCCAAGAACATCCAAGAAAATAAAGCTATGGTAGTATTCCATTTCTTTATTACTATTTTTATCATGTTTTTCTTTTTATAAAATATAATTCAAAACAGCATTTTTCATATATATTTATAACTAATAATTATAGCAATTCTTGTTTTTACTTTTTTTTTTTTTCATTTTGTTTTAAAATAATGTTTATAATACTTTTAAATAAAATGCAATTTAAAACATTTTTAACATATTTGTAAATCATAATAATACTTTTACTTTAATTTAGTTTAAAAATTTTACATTTTATGAATTCATTTAGTTTTAAAATAATATTTATAATTATAAAAAAATATATATAACTAAAAACAGCATTTTTTTCATATGTATTTGTAAATGTATTTGTATACATTTTTACTTAAATTTTGTTTTACAATATGTATATAAAAATTATATATATATATATATATTTGTGTAATATTAAATATAACACAGTGCAAAACAGCATTGCATATGTATTTATAACTAATATATTTTCTTTTGTTATAAAGTTTTTCTAATAAAATACAATTCAAAAGATAATTTCATATTTGTAAAAAAGTTTTAACTTTAAAAATTATATCTGTAATACATTTTAATAGCATTAATTTTTAGTTGCATTAAAAATGCATTAGTTTTTAATAATATATATTTTTTTACTTTTTAAATGGTTTTAAAGTAGTATTTCTAATATAAAAAAAATATATAAATTAAAACGGTCTTCATTTGCATTGTTATATTTAATATTAGATTGTTAATTATTATTAATTTATAGCAGTATTGTCATGTATTTGAAACATTAACTTTACTGATGCAAATTCAGTTTATTTTTAACCCACTTTTACATTATATCTTGGATGCTTACGTAAACTTAAAAAAACTATTTTCTTGCAGCTTGCAAAACTGTTTGCAGACTTGAATTCTCTGCCTGAGCTTCCTGCTAAGACGACACCGACGGTGAGATCCCACAATCCCTTGCACCACTCATCCACACAGACCATGCCTGAGATCCCTCTGTTTTCTCTTCACATCTGTACTTCATATTGATGGTCTTTCTGTGCCCTGAACAGAAGAAGAAGAAGCCGTCCACCCCGAAACGACGGTTTTCAGAGGTTCAGGTCGAGAGACGAAACCCGGGTCGCAAGGCCAGACCCCCGGAGCATTTTGGGATCGAGGTGGAGGAGAAACCAGCTCCTCTGAAGAGAGAGAGTGCACAGATGGACATCAAGCGCCTGATGGAGGCAAGAGACACAGAAAACTGAACACGATTCTTCTGGAGTCAACTGAACCAAAAACATCCGTATATTATATTACTGAAATATAATTTATGTATTTATCT